>NW_021913936.1:0-1252 GCF_006229205.1 Suricata suricatta | reverse complement strand
AAGCTCCATGCTGGGCTCTGTGCTGATAGTGCAGATAGCTCTCTCTCTGCCCCTGCTCCTCTCTCTCTTTTTCAAACATAAAACATTTTTAAAATAAATATTTATTCTCTTATACTACATATTGAGACCCTTGAGGGTAAGGACTGTATCCTTTTTCATTAATAAACTTCTAGTCTGGAATGTAAAGCATAGTGGATTTCAGTCTTCTTTCTTTTTTTTTTTAATATTTATTCGTTTTTGAGAGACAGAGCATGAGCAGCTGAGGGTCAGAGAGAGAGGCAGACACAGAATCCAAAGCAGGCTCCAGGTTCCGAGCTGTCAGCACAGAGCCCGATGCAGGGCTCAAACTCACGGACTGCAAAATCATGACCTGAGCCAAAGTCGAATGCCCAACCAACTGAGCCACCTAGGCGCTCCTTCAGTTTTCTTTTTAATAAGCAAAATCATTGCTTATTAAATATTGAATTTAATAACAAATTCAAATGCTTAATGTTAAGTTAAATGTTACTAACGTTGAATTCTTCCCTTATTCCCAGTACCAGAGCAGTTTTGCTGGAAACTTTTTAGAGAGTTTTTACCATCCCAACTAGAAACTAAGCCAACTCTATAAATCACTAGCCAATCCACATCTCACTATCAGCAAATTGGTATGTAAAGATTCCCCCAAATTACCCACTTGTTATCCATTACTTAAGCTACTCCCTGTGTATCTCAGATGCATTGTGTTTCTACTCTAAGGACGATATTTTAAAATCAACTTTAATAGTCTTGCTGTTTACCACCAGAACTGGATATAGAATTAGAAGGATATATTAGCCAGTCAGCCCAAGCTCAAAGTTATTCTAAGCTCAACTCCTTTCTGGTCACTAAAGTGAGCCTGTTTTCTATGCAAATTATCCTGCACATAATATCCTTTAAAACTATCCTTTTTATTCCTTTTGAATTTTTAATATGTATATGATTTGACTTTTTTTAACAGCTACTTATAAAAATGGTATAGAAAATACATGTAGGTAGTTTTTTAAATTGACTGTTTAGAATCTTCATTTTATTAAATTTTGAGATGATTCTAGGTTCCCAGGAAGTTGCATAGATAGGAAGAGAGGTCCCGTGTACCTTTCACCCAGTTTCTCTCATTGGTTACATCTGAGATCACTGTGGTGCGAGATCAAATAACCCGGAAGCGGACATGGTATCCTGGGTCTGTGCAGTTCTGCGTCCTTTTATCTCGCGTCGATTCATGCAATTGCCA
>NW_021913935.1:0-2494 GCF_006229205.1 Suricata suricatta | reverse complement strand
TGTGATGGACAATAAGGAGTGCACTTCTCATGATGAGCACTGAGTGCTCTGTGTAAGTGCTGGATCACTCAACTGCACCCCTGAAACTAACAGCACACCGATGTTACCTAACTGTGATTTAAATAAAAACTTTTATTAAATGAATAGAAGAATGTTACAGAAGGAATCAATGAAGTTAAAATAAAAGGTTTTATTCTTCTGATACTTAATTGATGTAACAGATACTAGTTTCTTCAAAATAATAAAAGCAATAATGTATTCAGTAATTGTAGTTTTGGGGTAAGTAAAATAAATGACAATAATGCTATACAATAGAATGGAATAATCAGGAATTATCTGCCATATGGTAATTGTACCACCAATGAAATGGTATAGTGTGATACATCAGTTGTAAATGTACCTTGTAAATTCTAGGGCAACCAGAAAAACATTGGAAAGGAAAACAATTGATATACAAAAAGGGGAAAGATAATAGAATCTTACTAAATGCTCAATCTATATCAGAAAAAGAAAAAAAAGTGTGCAAAGGAAACAAGAAATAATTAAGACTAATGACTGGAAAAGAGTAATGAATAAGCTAAATGTTGATCTAGCTATATCAGTAATCACTTTAAATGTCAATGGCCTAAACACATTAATTAAAATATGAAGATTCCCCAAGAAGATATAAAAAAAAGACCAAATTAAAAATTGTCTGAAAAAAACCCACTTCAAATATGAAGACTCCACTACACTGAAGATAAATGAACAAAAAAATGTACCATCCTAAAACTAATCAAAAGATAAGTGGAGTAGCCATATTAATTTCAGACAAATTAACTTCAGATCAAGGGAAATTACCAGGGATGAAGACAGGCATAAAATAATGAAGAGGTCAAAAAAGATATAACAATCTTTAATATGTATGCACCTAACACAGCATGAAAATATGTGAGGCAAAAACAGAAAAAAGAAACTCTGATAGAACTGCAAGGAGAAACAGATGAAGTCACTATCATCTGGAAAGATTCAGCTGGCAGACAGTCACTAAGGACACAGATGAACTGAACACCATTATCAATCAACTGGATCTAATTGACGTTTACAAAATATCAACACGGAGAATACACATTATTCTCAAGCTCACACAGAATATTCACCTCAAGGCTGTCATGCTAAGTGAAATAAGTGAGGCGAAAGACAGATACCATATGTTTTCTTTTTTTTTTCAATAGTTTATTGTCAAATTGGTTTCCATATAACACCCAGTGCTTCTCCCCACAAGTGCCCCTCCACCATGACCATCACCCCTTTCCCCCCTCTCCCTCCCCCTTCAGCCCTCGGTTCATTTTCAGTATTCAATAGTCTCTCATGATTTGTGTCCCTCTCTCCCCAAATCCCTTTCCCCTTCCCCTCCCCATGGTCCTCTGTTAGGTTTCTTCTTCCTGTTAGACCTATGAATGCAAACATATGGTATCTGTCCTTCTCTGCCTGACTTATTTCGCTTAGCATGACACCCTCAAGTACCATATGTTTTCAATCATAGGTCTAACAGGAGAAACCTAACAGAGGACCATAGGGAGGGGGAGGAGGAAAGAGAGTTGGGGAGAGCGAGGGACACAAATCATGAGAGACTATTGAATACTGAAAACGAACCACGGGCTGAAGGGGGAGGGGGCACTTCTGGAGAGATGCACTGGGTGTTATATAGAAACAAATTTGACATAAACTATTATAAATTAAAAAAAGAAACAGAAACCAAACGAGAGCACTAATGGCTATACTGTGGTCAGACAATGTGCACATACAGACACAGTTACTATAGACAAATAACAACAATTTACAATGCTAAAATTGGTCAATCCATCAATGAGATATAACAATCATAAGCATATATGCACACAGCAACAGACTCCCAAAATACTAGAAATAAAAACTAGCATAACTGATTGTAGAAACATATTTCTATAATAATAGTTGAACTTCAGTGACATACTTTCAAGAATAGACAGAACAACTGCAAAGAAGGGAAGTCAATATTCTAGACATAGAATATTTGAATGACACTCTGAACAAACCCAGCCCAACAGTAATCTATGGAATACTCCACCCCATGATGGTGGGATATGCATATTTCTCAGCACTCATGGAACTTCTATAGGACATACCATAAACTAGGCCATAAAACAACACACAGTAAATTTAAACTGACTGAAATGATATAAAGGACATCCTCTAATCTAAACGTAATCAAATTAGAAATCAATACACTCATAGGTCTAACAGGAGAAACCTAACAGAGGACATGGGGAGGGGCAGGGGAGAAAGAATTAGAGAGAGGGAGGGAGGCAAATCATGAGACTCTTGAATACTAAAATGAACTGACACTGAGCATCATTTCATGTGCCTATTGACCATCTGGATGTCCTCTTTGGAGAAGTGTCTATTCATGTCTCCTGCCCATTTCTTCACTGGATTATTTATTTTTTGGGTGTGGAGTTTGGCGAGTTCTTTG
>NW_021913934.1:0-1252 GCF_006229205.1 Suricata suricatta | reverse complement strand
TGGTGTTGTAAAAGCAACTTCATTTAAACATAACCACCCTCACCACCAAAAAAAGAAGAGGAAAAAAAAAAGTAAAGAAAATAATAAGGGAAAAACCCAAGACACACTTCCTATGGGGAAAAAAAAACAGCATGTAATTTCTGTCCTTGACAGAATGTATTAAATAAGCAAACACCCCAACAAGGAAAACAAGTACTACAATGTAAAAATATTAAAAAAAGACAACCCTCTCACATGCATAAATGAAAGACTGCACACAAAGAACTCACATCTTTTCGAGCTTCAATAGTAAATATTCTGCTACTATGTATTAAATACTGCATGGTTTGCCCAAGCTAAGATGAAACCACATCATGAATAAATAAATAAACAAATAAATGTAAATAAATGTAAGATGAACCTACAGCAAGTGCAAGCATTTTGCATGAGAAAATAATTTTTAATTAATGTTTTAAAACCAGCCAAACTATCAAATAACTATGAAGACAAAATCAGTATATTAAGATATTCATTCATGCACTGAGCAAATATTCTTCAAGTACTGACTAACTGACAGGTAATATTGTAACTGGGAATTCTGGTGGGCAGACATAAATCTTTGGCTTCATGGAGGTTTTATTCTAGTGCAGGAATTGGAAAATAAGAATAAACAAGAAAAAAGCAAAGCATGATAGAAAGTACTATTGACAAAGGCAAACAAGTTAGGGGGATTGGAAATGTTGGGAAATTGTAGTTGTTGTAAGAAAGGTCAGGATCATTTTCACTAACTGAACATTTAATAAAGACTTGAAGGAGACCAGGGAGTGAGCTCTGCAGATACTTGAGAAAAAAGAATGCCGGGCAAACCTACAGCAAGTGCAAGTGCCTGAGACAGAACTGCATGTACACTGTTCGAGGAGCAGGAGGCCAGTTTTGCTGGAGAAGAGTGAGAAAGGGAGAAATCTATAGTAGAAGATGAGGTCACGAAGATAATGGAGGAGGGTAATTCAGTTAGAGTCTCGTAGGTCTTTGTAAAGATTTTGGCTTTAACACATTCTTTATGTTAACACTCAAAATACAATTTATAGAAGAAAAAATTGGTAAGTTGACTTCATCATAGTTAAGAACTTCTTTGAAATATGTGCTAAAAGAATGACAAGATAAGTAGACTATATTTGCAAATAAAATATCCATTGAAAGCTTTGTATTCAGAATACATAAAAAATTCTAAAATCTCAACTGTAGCAAGACAACCTACCTCCCCCAAAATGGG
>NW_021913933.1:0-1252 GCF_006229205.1 Suricata suricatta | reverse complement strand
TGTGTAATATTGAGATGGTTCTAAAGTCAAATAGACAAAACAAGGTATATTAAGAGAAGTCTAGCTTCTGTCTTTGTTCCCTGCCTCATGTTCCCTCCCTTGCAAATAGAACCATTTAAAAAAGATTTTGTCTTATCTTCCTTTCTGCCTCTTTAGACCATGTTCTAAGTGGTTATGAACACACACTCACATATCCACCATTCCTGGATAAATAGCAGCACCTGCGTTTTTTCACTTACGGTATATCCTGAGATCACTCCATAGCCACCATGGAAGGAGATATTCGCATCTTCCTATTTTCATGGCTGTGCAGTGCTCCTGTGGGATGGACCATGGTTTAGTCAACCAGCCTCCTGCTGATGGTCACGCGGGCGATTTCCAGTCTGCCTATTATAAAGATGCTGCTCAAAACAGCCTTTGCATATTGATTACAATATCTTTAGCATAGAGTCTCCATATACGAATGCATCTTTATGCTGCCTGTTTTCCTGTTAGAGAGCCAGAAGGTGAACCTGCCAGAGGGGACTGTGGAGAGGCTGACCCCCATCAATGCTTCAGGGATAGAATCCAACCTTCTCACCCAGGCAGAGGCCTCACCAAGGCAGGAAGGAGTTCCTGGCCCAGACCAAGTGCCCCCTAGCCACCTGCCGCTGCCCACAGAGGTGGAAACCAAAGCTCCTGGAGCACTCATTGAGAATCCTGGGACTGATCTGGAATTGTCCGCAGCACTTAACAGGGTCCAGGAGGCCCCAACCAGCCGGGAGGCTTCACCCAGCACAGAACGAGGATCATCATTCAGCAGGCCTGACCCTCAGCCCTCAGAGGCGGGCATGAGGCCGACTCCAGGGCTGCCAGGCCAGGCCAAGGCAGCTTACAGTGGTGCAGAAACACCTCCCAGGTAAGGGGTGCTCCTCCATGGAGGGCAAGGGACAGGGCCAACTGCAGCCCTCCAGCTGGACCACAGCCAAGAGACTAGATGCTGCGACCGCGTGTCCACTGTGGCACAGTGCTGGCTAGCTTCATGGAGGGAAGGGAGGAGAAGGCGCAGGCCTTGCTTTTGGGGATTTAGAACACTGTTTCTCACCTGGTGTCTGTTAGAATTACCTGAAAGGAATTTTTAAAATACAGATGTCCAGAGAGTCTGATTTATTCAGTCTGGAGTGAGGCTCAGGTATTTTCTTGCTTTCTTGCCCACCTTTCCTTCTTTTTCTTCCTTCCTTCCTTCCTTCCTTCCTTCCTTCCCTCCCTGCCC
>NW_021913932.1:0-1252 GCF_006229205.1 Suricata suricatta | reverse complement strand
CTCCCCGGATTTCATCTGGAGTTTGTCTGCACACTAGGCATGGCCAGGCTCTCTGAAAGAGAGAGGTGCCTGCTCACAGCTCCCTGGTCCCCATCATCGGCCGCCATCCCAGGCAGCCTTTGGCTGGTGACGGACCACCGGTGAGCCGGTTGGAGCTGGATTCCAGCTGCCCACAGCCTCACCTGCCCGGTCGTCCTCACACTCCCTCCCTGGAGCTGCCCCCTAAACGCCCTTCACAAGACCGCTTGTCTCAGGCTCTGCTTCCGGGAACTTGACCTGAGGCTCTGAGAACCTAGTATTTTGGACTCACTGCTAATTTTCACAACGTGTTTTTTTTCTTTTGCAAAATTCTATACTGATCCCTACTTATTTGATCTTTCTGCTTTCTTCTCATTCATTTTTTTCCCCCTGCCAGAGTAAACCCTTCAAGAATTTTCTCAAAGAAGGCTTTGTGGAACAAACTGTTTGAAACCGTGTTTGTACAAGAATCGTGTTACTTTCGTATGTCAAACAATCCTTTAGTTAGGTGTACTGTTTTAGGTTAAATATGCTTTCCCTTCACAACATTTACGCTATTATTCCACTGTTTTCTTTGTCCATTACCATTGAAAGTGCCAATAAAAACCTTATTTTTGCCTTTTTGTAGGTATTGTGGGTTGAACTGTGTCATCCTAAAGAGGTGTGTTCAGGTCCTTGTCCCTGGTACCTGTGAATGTGACCTTATTTGGATATAGATCGATGCAGATGTGCGTAGTTAAATCAGGTCAGACTGGGGTAAGGGGGGGCCCTTAATCTATGGGATGGGAGTCCTTATCAGAAAAGGAGACGAGAGGCGCCTGGGTGGCTCAGTTGATTAAATGTCTGACTTCGGGTCAGGTCATGGTTACTCAGTGCGTGAGTTTGAGCCCCGCTGGAGGGTCTGTGCTGATGGCTTGGAGCCTGGAGCCTGCTTTGGATTCTGTGTCTTCCTCTCTCTCTGCCCTTCCCCTGCTCACACTCTATCTCTCTCTCTCAAAACTAAATAGGGGCACCTGGATGGCTCAGTCGGTTAAGCGTCCAGCTTTGGCTCAGGTCATGATCTCACGGTTCGTGGGTTCGAGTCCCCCACCGGACTCTGTGCTGACAGCTAGCTTGGAGCCTGGACCTGCTTCAGATTCTGTGTCTCCTTCTCTCTCCCTGACCCTCCCCTGTTCGCACTGTCTCTCTCTGTCTCTCAAAAATAAATTAAAAACATTTAAAAAATTAAAAAAAA
>NW_021913931.1:0-1252 GCF_006229205.1 Suricata suricatta | reverse complement strand
GCTATTATGAATAAAGCTTCTATGAGGAGTTATTTACATATATCCCACATAGCCATGCTTCTTTGTGTGACATATATTCATATTTCTTGGGTAAAGCCTTAGGATGTGGGATTGATGAGTCATATGGAACTTATATTTGAATTTTATAAAAAACTGTCAAAAAGATATCTCCTAAAGTGGCTGGATTATTTTGACTTTGTACTGGGAAAGTGTGAGTGTTTTAGTTTTTCTCCATCCTTGGCAACATTTGATATGGTCAGACTTTTTTAGCAACTATACAACCATTTAAATTTTACTTTTTCTATATCATTGTGGTTTCAAAATTCAGTTGCCAGATGACAGTGGTCTTCAGCATCTTTTGTGCTCACTTGCCATTCAATGATTCCTGATGGAGCTTCTGCCTTCCTTGATTTTCATTGAGTTTTCTGTTCTGTCATCTTTTTTCCTTTCTGCTGCTCACTTAGGTTTATTTTTCACTTTTTACCAATGCCTTAAGTTGGAACTTCAGATGATTGATTTGAGATCTTTCTTCTTTCTTAGTATAGACACTTGAGCTGTAAATTTTACTCTCAACACTGCTTTGGTTACATCCTATATTGCTTCTTTATTTTCATTCATTGCAAAGTGCTTCTGATTCCATTTAAAAATTTTTTTCCACTTCTTAACTTGGAAAATTTCTTTAATTGCTACATATTTGTAAGTTTCTCCAAATTTTTTTTGATACTGACTTCTAATTTCATGGCCCACAGACATACTTTGTAATATTTAAGTGCATTGAGGTGATTTTTATGGCTTGCATATGGGCAATCCTTGAGAAAGGTATAATCTATTGTTGTGTGGAAAATTGCACAGATATTAGGTCTATCATATTCAAACTTATATATAAGTTTATATTATATTCAAGTCTTTTGATAATTTGTTGATCTTCTGTCTAGTTGTTATATCCATTATACAAAGTGTGGTGTCTATTCTTCAACTATTATTGATGAATTGCCAATTTATCCCTTTATTTCGGTTAGTTTTATATCATGTATTTTGGTGCACTTCCAGTAGATACATATTTATTTATAATTCTTAATATTATTGTTGGATTGATTCCCTTATTATAAAATGTGTCCTTTAAATATGAGTCCCTTATCTCTATAAACTGTAAAAAAAATTATGTCTGTTTTATTTGTTATTGTTGTTATTGTTATTTTGGTGGTGAAACAAGAAAGGGATTTATTTCAGTAAGGCCAGCATGGGGAAGCCA
>NW_021913930.1:0-1252 GCF_006229205.1 Suricata suricatta | reverse complement strand
CTCATCCCTTATTTTTCTATATTATTCAGCCTTGTTTTTCTTTATTTAAACAATGGAGCTCTGAGCCTTACAAAATGCAATGTATGGTAAAACAAAAATGTACTATATTGGAGTTTGGCAACTGACTCTTCTTACTTGAGGAAGTGCTTTTTTATTTCTCCATCCTACCGCCTCCAATATACTACATTTTTTTTTTTATTAATCACGCATAGTTAAACCCTGAAAAGTACTTTGATAATAAAGTATCAACTGATTTTTATAAAGCACTTTTTCCTCTGAATTTTGGTTTGGGAAATAGGTTACAACAGTGACAGACCAGCTTCAAGTTTCATGAGCAGAATTCTATAGATGCCAATAGCCAGTATATTTTCTGTTTCTTTGGTTAACAAAAACTGTAGAACTTTTAGGAAACAGAAGATAAAAGGACAAGAAAATCTGGTTCTGATGGTCCTGGTGGTATTATTTTTCTTAAAATATTGCATCCTGTATGAAAAGTGACTTAAGACTTCCTCTCCAGAGTCACAAGACTAAGTCAACACTGCCAATTTTTCAATCTGAAGAAAATAAGCTGTATTTTTTTTTGCTATGATCATGTTTTTAGGCTAAAGGGTAATAAGAAAGGTAATATAGAAACTTATTAGAGCTAGCTACCCGATAGAAGGCAATCCTCAGCATAAAGTCAACATGCATTTTCCAACAGGTAATTTTTTTAAGTTCTGAGCTATCTTTATAATTTTTAAATGACTACCTTATGCATATTTAAATCAATTCTAGAATATCATATGTGAATTCTAAATTATTGCTTTTATAACCTCACATTTTATAAAATGAATTTATTCAATCTCTTCCTGGTGACCTTCAATACAAGTATCCCTCTCATCCCCAGGGCTACTTTTTGAGTCATCTAAGGCAGTTTTCTGACCACCTTGTTTCTTTGTAAGTTGCTCAGGACTTCAGCAAAATATATATGAGACTATCTCTGCCGATTTTATCCCAAGCCACAGGTTTTCATTTGCATAACCTGAAAAGAAATGGTTTCTTATTCATACTCTAGGTATAAAGTCATGCTCTCCAATAACTAGGTGGCCTTTTAAGCAATCTAAAAAAGCTTGTTTACAACAAGTATCCAACACTGGCAATTATGAGGTCATACCTGCCAGAACAATGATTAAACCTGTGTTAATTGACTATGCCTTCTCTCCCTTGTTAACAAATCTATCCTGTGACCTCTGGGAGCTTTTTCCAACTGGTA
>NW_021913929.1:0-1252 GCF_006229205.1 Suricata suricatta | reverse complement strand
GACAATACTGATACGATTGATGATCAGGACAATGGCTGTGGTGCTGGTGAGGAGGGAACTATATGGAGCAAGGACGTTAGGACCCATCTTCTTCCTCAGAGTTACGTCACCTCCTTCCCTGTTGGGCTCTCCTTTCCCTTCCCTCTTCCTCCATCCCTTTACCTCCTCCTCCTGCCTCTTTTGTCCCCCCTGGCACCCCCACCCTCCCCTGTCTTTCCTCTTCCTCCCTCCCCCTTCCTCTCCCCCCCCCCCCAGTAAACCAGCCTTCGCCCTGGGCACCACTGCCTCTTTCATGAGTCCTGGGATAGAGGGAGCGGTATCTTCTCTGGCTCACCCACTTTCTTCCTGTTTCTTGTTTTTAAGTTTCTTTCTTTCTTTTGAGAGGGAGAGAGAGAGCACATAGGGCAGGGAGAGACTCCCAAGCAGACCCCACAGCGTCACTGCAGAGCCGGATGTGGGACTCAAAGTCATGCCCTCGGGATCACGACCTGAGCCGAAATCAAGAGTTGGACGCTCAACCGACTGAGACATTCAGGTGCCCCTGGCTCACTCGTTGCCTATTCAGGTCCTCTCCAGGGCTGGAGAGCGGGCAGCTGCAAGGTAGTCCTCATGTCTCCTGCACCCTCCTCAGCCCTGTCCCTTTGCTCCAGCGTTGGGCTCCCAAGGACAGTGGAGAGTACCACTGCCCTAGAGCCCCAGCCTCAGCCAGGTTCAAGCCCAAGGTCCTACGGCGCCGTGGTGCCCGGTTCTCTGACACTTGCCTTTGTCCGGGCAGGCCCCTGCCAGGACTCCTTGCTTCCCCATTTATGAGCATTCGAGACCCGCACCGTTCTCAGGTGCCCTCCAACCCCACTTGCGACCTCACCTTTGGTCCCTCTCCTGCAGCACATCTGAGCCACACCAGGTGTGGGAGGAAGTCAGGCCCATCGGCCCAGGCAGGCTGACGGCGGAGGAGGCCCTTGGCCCGGCCACAGGCCTGCCGCCTGCACCCCGAGGACATAGGAACCATCTGCTGCACCAGCTCCTTTGGCCCTGTGACAAGGTGAACATTTAGTTCCTGACAAGGGTCACGGGTCACTCTATACCAAGAATCCAGGCTGTGACAAAGATTGCTTTATTAAATTTTGCACCCAGGGTCAGTTTCAGGCCTGACGAGGGGCAAGGCTGAGCCCAGGAATGTCTGCTCTGACCTGTCACTCATGGTGAAGGGTCCCCTCGCAGCCCCGGAAGAGCTTTTCCATGCCCCTGTGAC
>NW_021913928.1:0-1252 GCF_006229205.1 Suricata suricatta | reverse complement strand
AGACATATATATTCAAAGTAGAGATGAGAGATAAAAGGAAAACACAGTATTTTCTGTGCACATGACCATAGATATGCCATAAAGCATGTGTCAATACCTTTAAAAGACTGAAGTCATACATAGTGTATGATTTCTGGCCACAAGGAAATTAAACTAGAAATAAGTAACAGAATGATAACTATAAAAGACCCACATGTTTCAAATTAGGAAATAAATTTTATTTCTAAGTAACTCGTAGCTAAAAGAATATGTTTCAATGGAAACTAGAATATATGTTCTTAAATTAGTGATAATAACAAAATGTATCAATCAAATGGGCTACAACTAAAGCCATACTCAACTGGTCATATTTATACTTAAATTCATATATAAGAATAGAGAGAAGGACAAATATCAGTGATCTAAGTCTCCATATTAAGAAGGTAGATAAAGAAGAGAAAATAAAACCCAAATAAAATAGAAAGAAAGTAATACAATATTAAGAGAAGTGAATGAAATAATCACAAACAATCAACACAGCTAAAAGTTGGTTAACAGGTTAAATACAATTAATAATAATATTCTGGCAAGAATGATTAGAAACAAAATAGAAAACATACCAATTAACAACATAAGAAAGGAAGAGGATGTTGCATTAACTATTATTTTAAAGAACAGGAGAAACAATGATAAAACAATGCATTTGAATATATGGATAGAGTTTTTGAAATATATGGATAGATTTCATGACTACTACAACACACCGTAACTAAAACAAGAATAAATATAAATGTGAACAGTCCTATACCAAGTAAAAAACTCAATCTAATTTCAAACTTTCCCACAAAGAACATTTTATAACCATATGGTTTAATCAGTAAATTATTCCAATCTCTGAGAAGATATAACATGGATATTTTACAAAACTTTCTAGAGAATAAAAAATCATGGGGAAATTCTCTACTTATTTTATGATATCTGAATGACATTGATACCAAAAGCTGATGTGGACACTAGGAGAATGGAAAATTACAGACCAGACTCTCAAACATAAATCCAAAATTCCTTAAAAAATTAGTGAAGCAAATTCTGGGGTATGCAAAAAGGATAATTCATTACAATCTATTTTTTTCAATAATATTTTATTGTCAAATTGTTTTCCATACAACACCCAGTGCTCTTCCCCTTAAGTGCCCTCCACCATCACCACCACCTCTTCCCCCCCTTCCACTTCAACCCTTAGTTTATTCTCAGCATTCAATAGTCTCTCAAG
>NW_021913927.1:0-1252 GCF_006229205.1 Suricata suricatta | reverse complement strand
GCAGCCGGAAAGTCATGTGCAGCTGGAGGGCCGTGTGCAGCCGGTTCTCCGTGGGGGACTCCCCGCCAGGGTCTCCCAGACGCGCGCCGTGTGTGATGTTTGAGGGCACCGGGTTAGACGTCACTGGTGCCGCAGGTCACTTTCCATCCGGCGTGCACGCCCTTCCACGCACACGGCGGCCCGGCGCTCCTGCGTGGCCTCACGGAACTCTGCAAACGCTGAGGTCGCAGGAGCCCACTGAGAACATTTCGTCAAGCGCATTCCTTGCGGGCTTGTGAAGCGATAAAGTGATAAAGTACGTGGGTTTCCGGCTCTCCGTGTCCCCATGTGTCCCCACCACGTGGCCTGGGCCACATTCGCTGCAGACACCCCATCAGGTGAGCGTTCTTGGGCTCCGTCCTCTGAGCCCGGACCCACTTAGACGTCTGGTGCACTGGCCTGGGGACCGGTTCTCACGTTGGCCCCATAGGGTCCTCGCAGAGGACGGAGCTAGAATTCTGCACACAGAGGATTTGCAAGTGTCTCAGGAACAAGAGTCTGGAGCCGTGGTCCCGTCCGTGGAAGGAAGACGCTAAAGCATCATGTCTCTGCTCACACGCACGACGCCAAATACACGGACATGCCCGGTCTTGCAGGGACTGGACGCGACATCCCGTGAATGCCGTGCGCCCACCCATCACAGGATGACAAGGTTTCACCACGCACCTGTGCCGGCTCCTTGGCCATCCACGGGATGCTATGCAAAGAATGTGTTCAGATTCAGATGCACAGCCGGAATTTTCCGGCAAGTTCCTCCACGCCCACATTCCATGCCTCTCAGCCTCTTGGAGGAAAAGGATGCGTCTGTGTTCCGGAGTTCACAGAGGGTCACCTGGGGGAAAAGAGACAGCAGGGAGGACCCCAGTCACGGTCATGCCTCATTCTTGGCTAAATTGCATATGGCGCCCGGCTAGACAGGATGTGGGAATCAGGCCGCCTTGCATCCATCCTGCCCCGTCCTGTTATCTGTGTCCAGGCTGCTGTCACTCACGGACTTGGTTACAAGGAGGAAATAGGCTGGTTTCTTAATCAACAAGACAGTAATCGCCCAAGCGATGTGGTGAATTCATGCTATGTGCCATGAGCAGGTTAAACTATAGAATGTCATTACTGGAGTCATGTCTCCAGACATCTCGATGATGGGAATCCATGCTTTCTTACCTCGGTCACTTTCCCAATTCTCCTGTTTTGGAATTAATTTTATTATTATTTT
>NW_021913926.1:0-1253 GCF_006229205.1 Suricata suricatta | reverse complement strand
CTTCTAGTACTCTGATGAATAAAAGTAGTGAAAGAAAATGTCCTTGTCTTGTTCCTGATCTTGGAGGAAGCCTCTCAGTTCAACATTGAGTGTGATAATAGCTATGGATTTTTCATTATGGTCTTTATTATTTTGGGATATGTTCGCTCTAGACCCACTTTATTGAGTGTTTTTACCACGAATGGATGTTGTAGTTTGTCACACGTTTTTTCTTCCTCTATTGAGATGATCATATGATTCATATCCTTCTTTTTATGGTACAGTATATCACATTGATTTACAATACAATACAAATACTAAACCATTCTTGTATCCCCAGAATAAATTCGATCTGATAATGGTGAATTATTTTTTAATGTATTGTTGGATTTGGTTTGCTGATATTTCATTGAGGATTTTGCATCTGTATGAATGAGGGATTTTGACCTGTAATTTTATTTTTTTGTGTGTGGTATCTGTGTCTAGTTTGTCCTTGTAGGATGCATTGTATTTGGACACTTTCCTCCTTATTGTCTTTTGGAATAGTTTAATGAGAATAGGTGTTACCTCTTATTTATTATTATTATTATTATTATTATTAATAAAACCAAAATTTATTCTGAAATTTATGAATCCCTCACAACTCTGATCAAGATAAAAAAAGGTAAAATACAAATTACTAGTGTCAAGGTTGAAAAAATTATGTTGATAGAATTATAATGGAATTTATAAACAACTATGATAATATATCTAACAACATAGATCCAATGGGAAAAATCAGTAGGGGGGTAAAGCCTTACCAAAAGAAGTTAACAGAAAGCCTGAATAGCTGTAAATGTATTTTAAAAGCTGACTTTGTAATAAAAACCTTCCCCAAAGACAGCCCGAGATCCAGATTATTTCACTGGTGAATTCAATAAGATTATAAAAAGAGAAATAATAGCAATTTTCACAAATACTTTTTGGAAGTAGGAGGAACAGAAATATTTTTCAACTCATTTTATTAGGACATCACTAACCTATCAAACAAAATCAGACAAATATGGGATGTCTGGGTGGCTCAGTCATTTGAGAGTCTTGATTTTGGCTCAGGTCATGATCTCATAGTTTGTGAGATTGAACCCTGTGTCGGGCTCTGTGCTTAACAGTACAGAGACTGCTTGGGATTCTCTCTCGTTCTCTCTTGCTGCCCCTCCCCTTCTTGTTCTCTGTCTCTCAAAGTAAGTAAATAAACTTTAAAAAATACATTAAAATAAAATGACATAACAATAAAT
>NW_021913925.1:0-1253 GCF_006229205.1 Suricata suricatta | reverse complement strand
GTCTATTTAGCTAATAAAGGACGGGCGAAGGGGATCTGGCTTAATTTTGCTAGACTGCAAATGTTCAGGGAGGTAATGCAGGCCATCAACTTGACCTTATTGATTCTAGATTCTCTAACCCAGATCTGGTGACTTTTCTCCTTTGTTGGCAAAGTATATTGCTTTGGCTGTACTTTGTATGGCTTTGAGTTTATGATAATTTTTTCTTATGATGCTGTATTGGACTGATTCCCTGAGAGAGTCCTTACTAGTGTTTTTTTTACTTAGTCTCTTCCCTCCGATCCACCTTCAGCTTAGTTCCTCCTCCTCTTACAAAAGATTCCGATGCTAGAGGTGCTTGGGGGTGGCTCATTCAGTTGTGTGTCTGACTCTTGATTTTGGCCCAGGTCATGATCCCATGGTCCTGGAATTGAGCCCTGCATTGGACTGCTGCTGAACATGGAGCCTGCTTACGAGTCTCTCTCTCCCCGTGCCCCGCCCCCGCCCCTTTCTCCCACTTGTGCTCTCTGTGTCTCCAAAAAAAAAAAGAAAGAAAAAAAACCCCCCAAATTTTAGGCCATTTCATCATTGCCTCTGGTTGCAAATTGAGCTTGCTTTTGTATTCTTCTTTATAGTGACTTACTATTTTTTTGTTAGTTCCCCCTCCCCCATATTGGACTAAGAAATAAGAAGTTCTTCTTTATGTGTAGGTAGAGTATCTTCCATTTCTGAGGAGTCCCTGAAAAAAGGGAAATTTTTGTCAGCACCAGGCAGAGGTATAACAAGAAACGGAGACATACTTTATAAATACCTCTTCCCTTGTCCCTTCAGAATGCCACGTTTGCTGAGTAAGGATATTGGCCTAATGCTACTTGGGAAAGGATGGTCCAAAGAAAAAGATGGAGTGGGCAGTGGTGCCGTTGGCCTCAGGCATTATGATCCCAGTTTTGGGATTTGAGGGAAGCTGTTCCTTTGACTCTCACTTCTCTCCTCCTTTTCCTTCTATCTAACGTCTCCTACTTCCATTAGAAGTCTTCCCAGAAATTTATCTACTCTGTACCTCCCCTCTTGAGAAGTATGGCGGCCAGAGATGTATTTGCAGATAATTAATTATTCTCTTTTGGTAAGCTTACTTTACAAAATATACTTATTCCCTCTTGGTAAACTCTCTCCTCTTTTATGGGTGGTCTCCTCTGTGGTCTATGTGAAATTGCCTCTGGTTGCAAATTGAGCTAGTTGTTTCCTGTGGCAGTAGAGAGAGAGAGAGAGAGAGA
>NW_021913924.1:0-2499 GCF_006229205.1 Suricata suricatta | reverse complement strand
GATTGTACTACAGAAAAAATATTTTAATAAAGCATTTAGTCTTTGTATTTAACTTTAGAATATTCAATTAAATTATATTTTGAAAACATTAAATATTTAGAGAATTTAACTTTTTTAAAATTCAACAATGTGTATTTTGGGATTAAATAATTTTGAAAACCACCAAACATTTAGAGTGTTTTGTAATATCTATGTTTTCATCCTGGAAAAGATATGAGAAATATATTCACTTCTTTGATGTAATATCTTTTGACAAGTGAAATATGTAAAGTATATAACCTAAAAAACCTCATCTGGAAAAGTGTTTAGTCTTTTTGGAGTTTAAATGAAGTAGATTGAAATTGAACAAATAAAAACATTGTTTCTTTACAATTATTCACATTGTAAAGGAATACAAAGAAAAGTCCATTTCCCCAGGGGCACCTAGGTGGCTCAGTCAGGTAAGCATCTGACTTTGGCTCAGGTCATGATCTCTGTGAGTCTAAGCCCTGAGTGGGTTCTGTGCTGACAGCTCAGAGCCTGGAGCCTGCTTCAGATTCTGTGTCTCCCTCTATCTCTGCCACTCCCCAACTCATGCTCGCTCGCTCTCTCTCTCTCTTTCTCTCTCAAAAATAAATAAGCATTTTAAAAATTTATGAAAAAGAAGGAAACAGTCCTTTTCTCTAAAGGATGGGTTTTTCAATTTTACATTGAAAAGGAACACATAACTCTAAAAAATAAAAATTTTAGTTACAATTGCATTATTTTTTCCATACAAGTTTATGTTTTGTTCACAAAAAATTACCACTAAGACCACAGTATGTACAATATTTTGTAACTTCCCTTCTCATTTATGATACATGTGGCTTAAAATTTTAATTCACAGTCTGAATATGTTATCAAATAACTCACAATGGGAAAATTTAAGAGACTTATTTAAAGACTCTTGGATTATGCTTATTTTTTTGCATTATATTTAAACTCTTCTGCTCATTTGTTCATTAATTCAATTTAAAAAAATCTTCATCCTTGATAAATATCAAGCAAAATAAAATGATGAAAATATATGGATTTTATGAGGACTTCTTAGAGGAACATACTTTTAAGATGCATTCATTCCCCCTGCATTCATACTGCTGGTTATCAATACTATGTGATGTTATAAATATTATTGATCTTTACCAGCCATTTTATTTTCTCATACATAAAATAACAAAAATAATAGTGTAACTGATTCTCCTTCCGATGCAACCAATGCATTCCTAAAAGAAAATCAAAGCAGTAAGCTAAGTACATAGTAAAAAACATAAAGCTCTTGGGAAAATTAGAGTTAGGATAAAATATTCAAAAGTATTTTCAGTGACACATAAAAGTAAGAATACAAGAAATTATTAAAGATGGTAGCATAGTTTTATACTTGTTAAATGATTAAAATACTACAATAAATGTAACACTTTACCTTGAAAAAGAACTGAAGTTTGCCATGGAAGTGGAAGTTGAAAGGATTAAAGCTTAGGAGTTGTGCTTGGGAACAATTTTGAACTGGTGCAGTAAAATTATTTGAGGGAGGGTTATCGATGGAATTAAAATATAAAGGGAAACATCGGAAAAGTTGTTGACGTCACCCAGATTTAGGTATTTGGAAATTTCATGAAGGTTTCAAAGTTAGTTCTGTAGCTAAAGAAAATGAGAAGCCAAATAGTCAAATCGATATGGTTTCATCTGAACTTTAGAAAGATTTCTAGGTGTACAATGAGACAAATAGATTGATGATGAAAATCTCTATAGGGGAGTCTGGATGGCTCAGCTGGTTGTTCTTCTGACTTCGCCTCAGGTCACCATCTCAGTTTGTGAGTTGGAGCCCTGATTCTTGATCTGCACTAAGAGCTGGAAGCCTGAAGCCTGCTTCAGATTCTGTGTGTGTCTCTCTCTGCCCAACCCTGCTTGCACTTTCTCTCTTTCTTTCTCTCTCTCTTTCTCATTCTCTTGCTCTCTTGCTCTCTCGCTCTCTCTCAAAAATAAATATTTTTTTAAAAAAGGGAAAAAAAATCTCTATGGTAGGAAGTCTGGAGAAACAGTAAAGGATTAGACTAGGTTGTAAAATGCATAATCTGAGGGAAGACAGTAAATGAGGCAATAGATTTAAATGAAAGGATTTGAACAATGTTCACTTAGGAAATGTAATAGAAAAATTTTGATGGATATTTAACATGGGTTGGGGAACTAAAGGATAGGGTCAACAATGAGACAGGTTTCAAGAACAAATGTGTAGACAGCAAACTAAAATCACACACAAGGGTACTGATCTGCTGGGAATGAGAAAATGGAGAGTGACATCTTTTTTAAATTCCCTTAGAACCATCTAAATGGAGACTTCCAGTATATAATTAAATATATAACTATGAATGAACAGAGTTTGCTAAGAGGCAAGGTATTAGAGCATGAAGGGCTGGTCAAGCATATCTCAAATGCTGCTAAAGTAAAAATTGAGAGAATGACTGAAAAGTTCATACTTGACTA
>NW_021913923.1:0-1253 GCF_006229205.1 Suricata suricatta | reverse complement strand
AAATATGAAGAATCTTTAGAGAGTGGAGTTTTCCGTATTATGCTAAAGAACCAGCAAATCTTTTGTTTCATTAAATAGACTATTATCATGAATAAAATATTCACTAAATCAGAGTTTCAATTCCTGCTGAAGACTAGGGACACGTGAAGGTCATCCTTGGTTTTCTCTACTTTAGGGATATTTGCAGCAGAGACTTGGGAATATCCTGAGATTTGTAAACACTGCTGCAGATACATTGTCACCAGGAGGGGACAGGAGCTCTTCACCTGCTCCCCTTAGAAGGCAACCTGTGCCCCAGGGATCAGTGGGGCAGAATGGCACACCTCCGTGGTGTTTTGTCTCACAGGGAACTCTCAGGTCTGATAGGTCACAGGACACATAGCCTGTCTTTTGTTAATCTTCCCTAACTATATACAGAATGGGAAACATCATTACCTTTTAAGAAGGCAAATACACATTTGAGCCAGGGCTGAGAACAGGATATTTGGTGGGAGATGGAGAAGATGTCTCCATTTATTAGTATAGGATCATGGGAGGACTTCAACTGTCTAGAACCTTCTAGAACCTTCTAGAAAGTTCTTTCTTCCATTTCATCCCAGACTTTAAGCATCTGATAGGTACTAATGATTCCCCTTGTGTTGAAATCAGCCTTTCTAGAATCTTTCTTCTTGTTGTGGCGAGTCACTGTTCTTCCAAAGACTGTAAAGAAACGTGTGCTGGAGAATTTTCTGTCTCTAGCAACAATACTTTTTCACCTATACTTTCGCTCTGAGACCTGTTCACAGAGCTGAACCTTTGTTTAGCAAAGTTTGTTCTTCCTGAAGACGTAGATTTGTCACCCTTGTCATGGTGTGGCAGGCCAGAGAGAGCTGTGACTTGGCACAGAGACACAGGCTGGTAGGGGCCAGAGGGTAGGCAGGGGGACCTCAGGGGCAGGCAGTGGGGGACTCTGCTGAGGAGTGGGAGAGAGATGCCTCAGGCAAAGGAAAGAATGTGTCTTACTGTGCATTTTTTTCTGCATCTAGGAAAGTGTTATTTTATGAGACCTTGACTCAAGAAGAAGGCAGTAGACTCCTTAATTTGGGCAAAAGGTGACCTAAATGACATTGAGCACCATATTCTTTCTCTTCCTCAAACCATCTATATTATCAGATCTTCCCCACGCCTATCCTGCTAATACAAGTCTTCCTTCTGGAAATTTCTCTCCTACTTTACCGACTACTAAACAATCTGAGATCTATCAGTGTCATCGA
>NW_021913922.1:0-1253 GCF_006229205.1 Suricata suricatta | reverse complement strand
GTCTATTTAGCTAATAAAGGACGGGCGAAGGGGATCTGGCTTAATTTTGCTAGACTGCAAATGTTCAGGGAGGTAATGCAGGCCATCAACTTGACCTTATTGATTCTAGATTCTCTAACCCAGATCTGGTGACTTTTCTCCTTTGTTGGCAAAGTATATTGTTTTGGCTGTACTTTGTATGGCTTTGAGTTTATGATAATTTTTTCTTATGATGCTGTATTGGACTGATTCCCTGAGAGAGTCCTTACTAGTGTTTTTTTTACTTAGTCTCTTCCCTCCGATCCACCTTCAGCTTAGTTCCTCCTCCTCTTACAAAAGATTCCGATGCTAGAGGTGCTTGGGGGTGGCTCATTCAGTTGTGTGTCTGACTCTTGATTTTGGCCCAGGTCATGATCCCAGGGTCCTGGAATTGAGCCCTGCATTGGACTGCTGCTGAACATGGAGCCTGCTTACGAGTCTCTCTCTCCCCGTGCCCCGCCCCCGCCCCTTTCTCCCACTTGTGCTCTCTGTGTCTCCAAAAAAAAAAAGAAAGAAAAAAAACCCCCCAAATTTTAGGCCATTTCATCATTGCCTCTGGTTGCAAATTGAGCTTGCTTTTGTATTCTTCTTTATAGAGACTTACTATTTTTTTGTTAGTTCCCCCTCCCCCATATTGGACTAAGAAATAAGAAGTTCTTCTTTATGTGTAGGTAGAGTATCTTCCATTTCTGAGGAGTCCCTGAAAAAAGGGAAATTTTTGTCAGCACCAGGCAGAGGTATAACAAGAAACGGAGACATACTTTATAAATACCTCTTCCCTTGTCCCTTCAGAATGCCACGTTTGCTGAGTAAGGATATTGGCCTAATGCTACTTGGGAAAGGATGGTCCAAAGAAAAAGATGGAGTGGGCAGTGGTGCCGTTGGCCTCAGGCATTATGATCCCAGTTTTGGGATTTGAGGGAAGCTGTTCCTTTGACTCTCACTTCTCTCCTCCTTTTCCTTCTATCTAACGTCTCCTACTTCCATTAGAAGTCTTCCCAGAAATTTATCTACTCTGTACCTCCCCTCTTGAGAAGTATGGCGGCCAGAGATGTATTTGCAGATAATTAATTATTCTCTTTTGGTAAGTTTACTTTACAAAATATACTTATTCCCTCTTGGTAAACTCTCTCCTCTTTTATGGGTGGTCTCCTCTGTGGTCTATGTGAAATTGCCTCTGGTTGCAAATTGAGCTAGTTGTTTCCTGTGGCAGTAGAGAGAGAGAGAGAGAGAGA
>NW_021913921.1:0-1253 GCF_006229205.1 Suricata suricatta | reverse complement strand
TTCACCATTAATATTTTGGTGATTATGTTTTCTACTGTTTTTGGTTTATATTAATAATATCCAGGGGTGCCTGAATGGCTCAGTCAGTTAAGCATCTACTTAAGCTCAGCTCATGATCTCGTGGTTTGTGAGTTCGAGCCCCACATCACATTCTGTGCTGGCAGTGTGGAGCCTGCCTGGGGTTCTCTCTCTCCCCTTCTCTCTCTACCACTCCCCCACTCATACTCTTTCTCTCAAAATAAATATATAAACTTAAAATAAAATACAATAAAATAAAATAGTTTAAAAAATAATATCCAAATTTTCCTGACCACTTATTTGTGTCAGGAATTTTTAAAAAACTTTATGGCAACTAATTTAACATTTATTGTTATCTTATGAGGAAATGCTCATGATAACCCCTAAGAGAAATTAAGGTGTTTAAGGGTTATCTGTGCCTCTAGTTTTCTGAACAAAATAAAATTAAATACTCCCTTTAAAGAAGTACTCCTAAGTATTTCTAACACTTTTATAGACATCTGACAGGGACACCATCTAATATCATGGAAAATAACAAACTATAGAAAAAGATCCACAGGGGATTAGATAAAAGAAAAGGGAAACACAGACTAAAATTAATATGTTTCTTATATTTGGGGCACCTAAGTGGCTCAGTTAGTTAAGCGTGTGACTTCAACTCAGGTCATGACCCCACAGCTCTTGAATTTGAGCCTCATCAAGGGCTCTGGGGCCTGCTTAGGATTCTGTCTCCCTCTCTCTGCCCCTCCCCCACTCATTCTCTCTCTCTCTCTCTCTCTCTCTCTCTCTCTCTCTCTCTCTCTCTCTCAAAAATAAATGTTAAAAATATGTTTAATATGTTCAAAAAATAAAGACAATATAAGGAAAATTTTGCAGAAAATATGCAAACCAGATGAATATTCTGGAATAAACATCATCGAGAAGAGAATTAATGAATTTGCAGATCTATCAGAAGAAAATACAGATTAAAGCCTGGAGAGAAAAAAAAAAGATAGAAAAGAGAGAGATAAATAGAATAAAGCACACAGAGAGAGGGTGATGTGAGGAAACCTGGCCCCGGTGCAATCTAAGTCTCCAAAGAAGAGACGATAGAAAGTGGAGAGAAGCTATAAGGCTGAGAAATTTTTAAACATGGTAAAATACACTACATCACAAATAGACAAAACACTATTCAAAAGGGCTAAATGACATGAAACCTGCAGACATAGTAGTAAAACAGGAAAAAAAAACCCAAA
>NW_021913920.1:0-1253 GCF_006229205.1 Suricata suricatta | reverse complement strand
CCAGGTTCCAGGCCCCGTACCAGACACCTTACATGCATTCCCTCAGGTAACACTTCCTGTCCTCTGCTACCTTCCCCAGGTCACAGGCAGGAACTCCCAGCTCCTCATCTGGCCCCCTGGCCTCACCCAGTTTTAATCTGTTCCTCTTGTACTGGGATCCAGCAGGGCACAGGTCAGCACCTGGGTGCAGGTGGGGATCAGGCTTCTCCGCCTTCGCCTGCTGGCTTTTCCCTTGGCCTCAGTGTTCTTTTCTGGAAAAGTGGGCAGACAGCATTCTCCATCCCCATAAGGCTGTTGTGCAGATTAACTGAGCCTGTGCACTTAGCACAGTGCCTGAGCCAGAGCAGGCGCCTCCTCAGGAGCACCTGTAACTGTGGTTTGTGGGAGTACCTGTCCATCAGAGTAGGCTGCCCATGTAACAAAGGACCCGACATCTTGGTGGCTTAACATGATAAAACTCGATTCGCTGCTGACATAATAGCAGGCCCTTTATGACATGGTGACTCAGGGACCCAAGCCATTTCCACCTTGGAGACCCACCATCTAGGTCCTCAGACCTTCTGCACCAGCCAGTGGATGGAGAGAGAGAGGCCAAGGAGGACATTTTCATGGGCCAGGCCTAAAACGGCAGATACCATGGTCCTCTATATCTGGTTGACCAGATGTCCATCATATGGCTTTGCCTGACCACAAAGGAGTCTGGGAAATGCAGTCTCACTGGGCGCCCAGGAGGACAAAGGAAGGCATTCTGTGAGCGCCAGAAATTTCAGCCACATGACCGTTGCTGCTGTCCCCAGGCCCTCCCCACGGCCTTCCTGGCATTAAACCCTTTCAGCCCTTTCTGTGGCTTTCAGGGCAAAACCAAACTCCTGGGACCAGCCACACAGGCTGTGAGTCCTACCCTGACTCACCTCTGGCCACATGAACCCTAAACAATTTGTTGGATGAGCCACGTGCCCACACCCCTCCCTGGCCACGCTGTTTCCTCTGTTTGGAGTCCTGTTTGGCCCCTTGGCCAACCTCCCCTGCACGTTCAAATATCAGATCAGGTGTCTCCTCCCTGACTCCTGGCCAACTAGACGTCAGTCCTCCGGACACAGAATCCCTCCCTCGCTGGAGCCAAGGCCCCTCTCCGCTCCAAAAACCGTGGCCCTCCGGAGAAAACCTGAATGTCATTCAGGCACAAACTATTTCCACAACTCAGGATTTCTTGCATGGACTGCTGTCTCTGTAAGCAATGCACCGGTTCCCCC
>NW_021913919.1:0-1253 GCF_006229205.1 Suricata suricatta | reverse complement strand
GTGAGGTCATGACCTGAGCCGCAGTCAGACACTTAACTGGGCCACCCAGGTGCCCCAATAAAGCTCAGTTTTTATTCAAGAACTAAACCTTACATTTTCCTGAACTCACCAATAACGATCTCTTTGTAAATTATGCATAACAATACTCTACATTCCGTGAAGCAGACACTAGTGAATATATCTCTTTACAAACACATCTATATAATATTTGTCCTTTTGGTAAATGGTAAATTTGTCCTTTTGGTAAAAAGCCATGGTATATGACCAGGCTATTAATAAAGTTTGTGATGAGTAATAAAATATATAAAATTTTCTCAGGAAAAATGTTAACAGCAATTCAAATACAAAACATAATCAAAAACAAACAAACAAATAACCTTTATATTTTGAAAAGTACCAAAATTTTACGAGAATGTTCATT
This sequence comes from Suricata suricatta, assembly GCF_006229205.1. Classification (NCBI taxonomy): domain Eukaryota; kingdom Metazoa; phylum Chordata; class Mammalia; order Carnivora; family Herpestidae; genus Suricata; species Suricata suricatta. The sequence continues at coordinate 832 of NW_021913919.1, read as the reverse complement.
GTACACTGTATGGCATTAACCACTTTTGCAGTAGGCATCCTGTCTGGTTTGTTTCTTATCTTCTTGTATCTTTCATGGATGTTGGCCATTGTAGGAGACAGGACCACTGCTAATGACTAGTTCTGCTCTGTCACTTTACGTGTCCATCAACCCTGCCCTACTTGTCTTTCATTTCACAATTGAAGAGAGAAGCATCCATATGCAATGTCCTCAGACTGCTAGTTTAAAAGTTAACCACAGTACCGTCTTTGCCTTAGGTTACTTCACAAAATCAGCATGAACCATAAAACTCTTTGAAAGTTTATGTCTTTTACAAAATTAGACTCTGTCTACTGAAATAAAAAACTGAAAACATTACCTAATTATGAAATAGTGTTCCCAGAAACTACATACATGAAAGGAAAAGGTAACATGGTACAATAATGAGTAAATATGGACTAACACTTTATTTGGCAGAAAGCGCTCAGTATGAAAATGCAGGGGCACCTGGGTAGTTCAGTCAATTAAGCATCCTGCTTCGACTCAGGCCATGATCCCACAGTTTGAGGGGTTGGAGTCCCACATCTGGCTCCGTGCTGACCGTGTGGACCCCAGTTCAGATCTTCTGCCTCCCTTTCTCTCTGCCCTTCGCCTGCTCTTGAAATACATAAATAAATAAATAAATAAATAAATAAATAAACAAACATGTTAAAAACAGTAAAGTACAGATGAAATATGGCTATATAACAATCATTTGTGATGTGAGAAAAGTTTATGTGATTAATTAAAAGCATTATTTTAATAAGAATTGTTAAATAATCCAGGGAATATCCGTTCTATTTTAAATATAAAA
>NW_021913918.1:0-1253 GCF_006229205.1 Suricata suricatta | reverse complement strand
GGGTGGCTTAATCAACAGAAATTTATTTTCTCAAATTTCTGGAGGCTGGAAACCTGAGATCAAGGAGGAAAAATTTGGGTTCAGGCAAGACCTCTTTTCTTAGCTTAGCTTGTACCTCATATGGCCTTTCCTCTGTGCACAGGTACTTCTGATGTCTCTTCCTCTTCTTAGAAGAACACCAGCCCTATCAGATAAGGGTCATACCCTTATGACCTCGATTTAACCTTAATTATCTTAAGGCCTTATTTCTAAATACCTTGGAGGTTAGGGTTTCAACATATGAATTGAGGGATTAGGATACAATTCAGTCCATCACACTTTGGTTACCTGAAATCAGCCATGGTGGAAGCATATCCACCACAGACATTGGTGTTTAAAGTTTCTTTTTGAAGAGTCAGTTTATCAACACAACACTGGGATAAAGAAGAAGACCTCATTAAATTGAGAAGGTTTCTGTAAGCACATCTGCTGATATAACATTATTCAGAACTTAATCCTAAAGTCACATCTAGCTGAAAGGAAAAATAGAAAATCTATTCTTTTTAGTTGGATAGCAATGTGCCCGGCAAGAAAAAAAATCAAGATTCTCTTTCTTAAAAAGGAAGAGAATAGCCTTTGTGATAGGCAACTAGCATTCTCTTTTAGAGAATGGTACCCCTGAAAACCAACACTTACCCTTCATTTCTTTGGATACTTCCTCTTAGTCCTAAGTGTGTGTGTGTGTGTGTGTGTGTGTGTGTGTGTGTGTGTGTGGTAATACTCAGCATTAAGGCATGTCACATACTCTGAGACCTACCTATAGTCCTCAAAACTCTCAGATTTTTCACCACCCAACCCAACTCTTTGCCTTATTAATGTTCTTTTAAATATATATTTCTCTGTAACTAGGTAGCAGTTCAGAAAAATTTATGGTAAAGTACAATTATGCTAACCAGTGAAGAAATCTTAAATGCTCTCTCTCTAAAAGGCATCTCTCCCTTCTAACATCCTTCTACATTTTAACCTGATTTTTTTTATCTGAGAAAATAACCTCTAATTTTATGTTCTCTTTCTTTTCAGCTTTATAACTTCATACAATTAAAATTACTTCATTTCTAAAAAAAAAAAAAGCAAAACACCATTCTAATGGTATCCACAGGTTACTATCTTGTGCTAAAGAAATTTGAAGTTACTCAGGAACTTGAATTAGACTCAGCTTACACCAAAAGTTATAAAAATACATGTGAAGTCTTTACACTAGAAATATTAACTAA
>NW_021913917.1:0-1253 GCF_006229205.1 Suricata suricatta | reverse complement strand
AAATCCAGTTACTTCTCTCTATGACTTTGGCTTTAAATGAATGTCAGCAACGACTACAGTGAATCTCTAACCCCGCTCCTTCTCCCCATCCCCCTCCCCACTTTCAAGGTAAGGATGTAGTTTAAGTAGTTGTAGCTGGCAAATGCAAGGGTGTCCCATTCAGTGTGGGGGCAGACGCTAGCTAAGGATGTCATCTAAATAAGTGCACTTTAAAATACTGACTTTCTTTGTTCTTTATGTTCTCCTCTCACCTTGTCCCCTTGCCTTTCAGAAAAAGTTTACATACGTGTGTTCCTCAGCCTTTCCAAAGGATTAGCGATGTAACTCTCATAAATTCTTTACATTTATCTTTTACCGACATCAGAAGCCAGCACTTAAATTCATAAAACTCATTTCATCAAACTGACCAATGCAACATTGGGCAGAAAGGAAATACCACCGTCCCCTCTCAGCTGATTGGACAGGTGTCCAGCCCAACCCCCAATCAACCTGAACCTGGTAGAATTATTCTATCAGCTGGTCACTGTCCTCAGGAGCCACAGCAGCCTTACCCTTGCCTGCCATTGCTCTCATAGATGTTATGAGAAGAGATAAACATCTGTGGCTACATATGAGTGCTTCACCTGGCCCTGTGGACAGAGATTTGCTCCAGACAAAAGTCCCCACAATCAATCAAGTGCAACCTAACGGCAAAAACATCACAGCTGATTTTGTTACACTTGTTGGACTTTCCAGAGACTAAATTCTCTAAAGCTTTGAGGTTAGAAATTTTATGGACAGATTAAAAAAGCAAGCTTTCACCGGCAATTCTACACTCTGAATTTCTTGCTGGATTCTGCTTTCAAACAGGATACAAAGATGAATTTGGGTATTGTTAATTCTTCACTGTGTGATGGAAGTTGGAAGTTCTTCTGTCTGTCTTTTTGAAGTGTTGAGTCCTGGAATTCTGCCCTGGAAATGTGAAATAGAGTCAAATCTTCAGAAAAATCTCAAACCAAGACTAATGTCTACCATAACTACTGAAATGTTAGGATTTGTCAAATCAGGAAATCCGGAATTTGGTTGTCATTATTGGTGGTGGATTTTAATACAAATGACTTTTTGCAAATGTTATATCATAAAACTAGCAGTGACTCTCAACTTTGGCTACACTTAGAATCAGCTGGAAGCTTAGAAACATGTGACGCTAGGCTTTGAGAGTGATGCTGAAGGTGTACCCAAGACCAGTTGAATCAAACTCTCTCCAGTCATGG
>NW_021913916.1:0-1253 GCF_006229205.1 Suricata suricatta | reverse complement strand
AAATCCAGTTACTTCTCTCTATGACTTTGGCTTTAAATGAATGTCAGCAACGACTACAGTGAATCTCTAACCCCGCTCCTTCTCCCCATCCCCCTCCCCACTTTCAAGGTAAGGATGTAGTTTAAGTAGTTGTAGCTGGCAAATGCAAGGGTGTCCCATTCAGTGTGGGGGCAGACGTTAGCTAAGGATGCCATCTAAATAAGTGCACTTTAAAATACTGACTTTCTTTGTTCTTTATGTTCTCCTCTCACCTTGTCCCCTTGCCTTTCAGAAAAAGTTTACATACGTGTGTTCCTCAGCCTTTCCAAAGGATTAGCGATGTAACTCTCATAAATTCTTTACATTTATCTTTTACCGACATCAGAAGCCAGCACTTAAATTCATAAAACTCATTTCATCAAATTGACCAATGCAACATTGGGCAGAAAGGAAATACCACCGTCCCCTCTCAGCTGTCTGGACAGGTGTCCAGCCCAACCCCCAATCAACCTGAACCTGGTAGAATTATTCTATCAGCTGGTCACTGTCCTCAGGAGCCACAGCAGCCTTACCCTTGCCTGCCATTGCTCTCATAGATGTTATGAGAAGAGATAAACATCTGTGGCTACATATGAGTGCTTCACCTGGCCCTGTGGACAGAGATTTGCTCCAGACAAAAGTCCCCACAATCAATCAAGTGCAACCTAACGGCAAAAACATCACAGCTGATTTTGTTACACTTGTTGGACTTTCCAGAGACTAAATTATCTAAAGCTTTGAGGTTAGAAATTTTATGGACAGATTAAAAAAGCAAGCTTTCACCGGCAATTCTACACTCTGAATTTCTTGCTGGATTCTGCTTTCAAACAGGATACAAAGATGAATTTGGGTATTGTTAATTCTTCACTGTGTGATGGAAGTTGGAAGTTCTTCTGTCTGTCTTTTTGAAGTGTTGAGTCCTGGAATTCTGCCCTGAAAATGTGAAATAGAGTCAAATCTTCAGAAAAATCTCAAACCAAGACTAATGCCAACCATAACTACTGAAATGTTAGGATTTGTCAAATCAGGAAATCCAGAATTTGGTTGTCATTATTGGTGGTGGATTTTAATACAAATGACTTTTTGCAAATGTTATATCATAAAACTAGCAGTGACTCTCAACTTTGGCTACACTTAGAATCAGCTGGAAGCTTAGAAACATGTGACGCTAGGCTTTGAGAGTGATGCTGAAGGTGTACCCAAGACCAGTTGAATCAAACTCTCTCCAGTCATGG
>NW_021913915.1:0-1253 GCF_006229205.1 Suricata suricatta | reverse complement strand
CCAGGTTCCAGGCCCCGTACCAGACACCTTACATGCATTCCCTCAGGTAACACTTCCTGTCCTCTGCTACCTTCCCCAGGTCACAGGCAGGAACTCCCAGCTCCTCATCTAGCCCCCTGGCCTCACCCAGTTTTAATCTGTTCCTCTTGTACTGGGAGCCAGCAGGGCACAGGTCAGCACCTGGGTGCAGGTGGGGATCAGGCTTCTCCGCCTTCGCCTGCTGGCTTTTGCCTTGGCCTCAGTGTTCTTTTCTGGAAAAGTGGGCAGACAGCATTCTCCATCCCCATAAGGCTGTTGTGCAGATTAACTGAGCCTGTGCACTTAGCACAGTGCCTGAGCCAGAGCAGGCGCCTCCTCAGGAGCACCTGTAACTGTGGTTTGTGGGAGTACCTGTCCATCAGAGTAGGCTGCCCATGTAACAAAGGACCCGACATCTTGGTGGCTTAACATGATAAAACTCGATTCGCTGCTGACATAATAGCAGGCCCTTTATGACATGGTGACTCAGGGACCCAAGCCATTTCCACCTTGGAGACCCACCATCTAGGTCCTCAGACCTTCTGCACCAGCCAGTGGATGGAGAGAGAGAGGCCAAGGAGGACATTTTCATGGGCCAGGCCTAAAATGGCAGATACCATGGTCCTCTATATCTGGTTGACCAGATGTCCATCATATGGCTTTGCCTGACCACAAAGGAGTCTGGGAAATGCAGTCTCACTGGGCGCCCAGGAGGACAAAGGAAGGCATTCTGTGAGCGCCAGAAATTTCAGCCACATGACCGTTGCTGCTGTCCCCAGGCCCTCCCCACGGCCTTCCTGGCATTAAACCCTTTCAGCCCTTTCTGTGGCTTTCAGGGCAAAACCAAACTCCTGGGGCCAGCCACACAGGCTGTGAGTCCTACCCTGACTCACCTCTGGCCACATGAACCCTAAACAATTTGTTGGATGAGCCACGTGCCCACACCCCTCCCTGGCCACGCTGTTTCCTCTGTTTGGAGTCCTGTTTGGCCCCTTGGCCAACCTCCCCTGCACGTTCAAATATCAGATCAGGTGTCTCCTCCCTGACTCCTGGCCAACTAGACATCAGTCCTCCGGACACAGAATCCCTCCCTCGCTGGAGCCAAGGCCCCTCTCCGCTCCAAAAACCGTGGCCCTCCGGAGAAAACCTGAATGTCATTCAGGCACAAACTATTTCCACAACTCAGGATTTCTTGCATGGACTGCTGTCTCTGTAAGCAATGCACCGGTTCCCCC
>NW_021913914.1:0-1253 GCF_006229205.1 Suricata suricatta | reverse complement strand
TCCTGCTTCTATGTCAATTATTTTATTCTTAACTGTCAAGCCTCCATTCACACAAGCATCCCTCGGTGCTAGACCTGTGGCCTGAGGTCCAGAGTCCTTCCGCGCCTGCCAGGCACCTTCTCCACGCCGACAGCTGCGGTCTGCAGAACGAGATGTTTCTCCGCCAGAACTCTGCTGTGCTGGGAACTCCTGGTGAGGGGTGGGTGCCGGGCATGCGTGGTGTGAGCGCCTCCGCGGCCTCTGCCAGACTCCCGCCGTCCAGGCAGGCTCGCAGGCGAGGACGGGGTCCCGTGGCCATCCCTGGACGTCCGCCGTGAGTCCAGAGCCAGGCCCTCCTCCCTGGATGCATCCAGAACATCTGGAACCTGCCGAAAACCAGACAGAAGGCTCCAGTCCCGCCGTCTGGGTGTCGTTACACAAATCTGTCCCCGGGCACACCGTGACATTATCTGTGGCGCATGTAAAGGTTTCAGGGTTGATGAGGACGAGGCTGTTGACAACTGTGCTCAGCGAACTGTATTTTCCAGGCCCCACTTCTCCACGACCGAGGTGCGCGGTTCAGGGCCCACATCGGTGGCCTCCGCAGTGAGGGCTCTCTCGTCGGGCTGAGCGGACAGACCCGTGCCTCCTGGAGCCTGACCCTCAGGGCCGCCGAAGCCTCGGCGGGAGGCACCTTCTCAGGATCCGAAGTGAGTTTTCTTTACTGAACTGGCTGCCGGGGAAGACGGGGGAGTGCGGGCTGGAACTGGAAAGAGGTGTGCGGATGCGTCACCCACCCGGGCACCCGTGGGGCGGGGGCGGGTGTGGGTGCCAGTGTGATTCCCAGAAACACACAGTGGCCCGGACCCAGCAATCCACCTGCAAGAGCTTATTCTGCAAGGACCCTCATGTGTGGTCTCAGACGTGCATACAAGGGTGCTCCGTGCACGGTGCCCTGGCAGCTGAAACTCTGGAACGGCCAGGAGGCCGTGGGCTGGCCAAACGCCGGGCGCATCGGCACACAGAGCCGCGCTGGGACCGCTCCAGAGCCACGCTCGGAACCCCCAGGAGCCCATGCGCAGGGAAGAGAGAGGAAGTGCAGGCTGCTGTCACCTCTGCGTTAGGAAGAGGCCCGGGAGGTGCGGCGAGGAGCCTGTGACAGGAGCCCTTGGAGCAGGCACCAGAGCCTCTTCCTCCATTCTTTCTGAATTTTGTACCAAGAGGCACATCATCTTTCCAAAATATGCATAGTAACAGGGCCCCAGCCCCAGGGC
>NW_021913913.1:0-2507 GCF_006229205.1 Suricata suricatta | reverse complement strand
GAGGGAGGCAACTCATGAGAGACTCTTGAATACTGAAAACAAACTGAGGACTGAACAGGGAGGGGGAAAGGGGAAGGGGGGTGATGGTCATGGAGGGGGGCACTTGTGGGGAAGAGCACTGGGTGGTATATGGAAACCAACCTGACAATAAACTATTAAAAAAAAGATTAAAATGATGGCTCTTGAGCTAAAAGAAGAAGAAGAAGAAGAAGAAGAAGAAGAAGGAGGAGGAGGAGGAGGAGGAGGAGGAGGAGGAGGAGGAGGAGGGGGAGGAGAAGGAGGGGGAGGAGAAGGAGAAGGAGAAGAAGTGCTTGGTAACAGCAGTGTGCCCGGTGAGGCTGAGAGTGGATAATGTTTCTCTCCCATCTGGAGTCTGGCGTGGGTGGGCAAGGGGGTCTTCCAAGGGGAGGCAACACATTTGTCTGTGTAGCTGCTGCTCTCAGACCCACACTGTCTTCTGCTTGCTCTCAGCTTGGGATTTGGGGGAGGGGGAAAACTGAGGACAGTGAGTCAGGACTGCGTGCAGTGTTTACCTACAACATTATTTCCTGACTCTATATACTAGGCACTAAGTAAAATGTCAAATCTTCAAGTCCAGAGAGTTCCAAAATACTACAAAAATCCAAATTTCAAATTCATATGGCCAAAATCCCATCAAGTGAGCACAGGAACATTACTCCTACCATTGCAACTAGAAGTGGTTCTAGCCAAGGTAGCATTTTGATACATGCCTCTGTGATTTGTTTCATCCTAATTTCCATACATATGGCCATACATGTCTGACAAAGACACTATTCCCTGACATGTCACAGGGCAAAGAGTAAAGTTGGGTTTTAGATGAATTTGTCAATTTTGGACTATCTCATGCAGACACTGTCTTCAGTCTCTGGCGGTTGATAAAGGTAAGTAACGCATGGTTCCAGATAAATCCTTTGCCCAGTTTTTCCATGTACCCACCGTCCATGATGTTTAGAATAAAAGCCTGAAATGCAAATGGACCCTCAAAGGATACTACATGTTGCCCGTGCCTCTCATTGTTCCCTGGGATGGTCTCCTCTCCATTTCTCTTTCTCAGTTTTTGCTCTACCTGAGGGTGTGGTGGGAGAAAACATACATCTTTTCTTTTCTTATGAAATAAACAAGAATTCTAATTAGCAATTGTCCACGATAATAGGCCTCAACATTTTCTTATTGAAATAAACAGAATTCAATCCCGTTGATGCAGATAGGACTCTGTTCACACATTCCTTGTTACTGTTTTTTCATCATGTAGCATTATTAAGCATCCTAGTTTATTTTTGCGCCCAACTTAAAATGTTGTCAGAAAGGTTTAATGAAGCTCTGTGAATCTTTCTTCCTGCTCTGGGGGACTATGATGAGTTGTTTTCCAAAATTGGCAAGATGGAAAAACATTCTCTGCAGGTTAAATCATAAAAGGAGTAAAAGAAAGATTTGCAAAGTGGGTGAAAGCAAGGAGTTGCAAAATCATCCTTCACTGGGGTGGGGGTGGGGGATGGTAAACCAGGCTCTGCTGTATCTGACAGAAGGAACCAAGGTCTCTAAGTGTAGAATGTGTCCATTAAACGTGGGCTTTCTAAGGGAATGCATGGCCCCTTGCAGATTCATGGCGGGTGTCCCTCTGAGCTGTTCTCGGTGAGGTTGCAAGGGTCCTGACGAGAAGGTCAGGTTATGGTTCCTGACCCTGTTCTATCAGGCATTCCCACTCTCTGGTCTTCAGCTGCGTCGTGGTGAAGCCTATGTACAAGGGGCAATAGAGAGTGACAGTACCATATAATCAATATCAAGACAGAAAACAATCCAATACAGAACGATGGCTCCACCTCAGCGATGGACTAGGGCATTCTTTACCATTTGCTCCACGTCCAACTTTTGGAAATGTACCACCCTCTTGTTGGTCATTGGGTACAATTGAGCTCGGTGCAAGTCGGTGTTTCCAGGGGTCTCTGGGTCTGTTTACCCTGCAGACAGACCAAAGTGTATGGGGCCTGGGTGTATGCCCTTAATGCTCAGTGATACTTTCATTAGAAAACATGCTTCAGCAAAAGTTTTGGAGTTGCATTACTTGGCTTATAGATAACATAATATATCAAGATAAAAATGCAGTAGATTGCATATATGTCATCTGTTTTTGTAAAAATAACATTACCTATGTCAGTGTGTAAAACAGACACAACCATAATCAATCATACCTAACTAACTGTACATATGGAAACAATTCTCATGTATAAAGTAAAATCTAAACTATCGGGATTAGTTTCCTAAGGGAAGAGGACAGATTATGGGGTACTCTCTGCTTTATATCTCCCTGTATTGTTTGATTACTTTAACATTCATATCTCCTACATTAAGAAAAAATAAATAACAAATTGCAATATAGATCTATAATTTCAAAAAATTTGTTACATGTGTTGAAATATTGAAAATGCTATTGCAATTGGGTATGTCTATGGACTTGGTGGTGGCAGTTTCACAAGGTGTATATATAT
>NW_021913912.1:0-1253 GCF_006229205.1 Suricata suricatta | reverse complement strand
CGGCTACGGGACACCTATGGACAATGGGGACAGGCCAGCATTGTGAGCACACATGTCCTCTGTCCTTGCCAATGTCTGCTCATCCACTCTGGCATGGAGCATCCCCCCTGGGGACACCCTGGGACCAGAAGGGAAAGGGATGGAGTCAAGGCCACACAGTGACTGTGGGACATGCGGGCTGAGTGTCACGGGGCCATGGGGTGCCCCACCCCCACCACGTCTCCCTCCCAGGGAGAATGATCAGGGGCAATTGGCTCAGGGAAGGTTGAGAGCTGACTGCTGGTTGGTAACGGGAAAACCCCTAGTAGACAGGGCAGAAGAAACGAGTGGCCTCGCAGGGAGGGGAGCTGAACAGGGGTTGAGAGGCTGGCTCACCTCTCCCTGCAGGGCACCTCCACCTCCCCGGCCGGCATCACTGAGGAGGCCGGGGCACAGACCCTCATCCCAGACTGCAGACCAGCCCCCTTATGACCTTCTCCGGTCACAGCGCACATCACCGCCAGTTTGGGGAAACAAATCCCAATGTGCCCAGCCCTGACTGTGACCTCAGGCCCTGGACCAGAGCAGAGCAGAGCAAGGAAGATGCTCCTTCAGGAGGGAGGCCCTGAGGGCAGTGCCTAAAAGCGAAAGGGGGCATGGAGAGGATAGGGTCCTGGAGGGCATGGTGGCTGCCTGCAGCAGAGGAGCAGGAAGCAGGGGGCCACACACCTAGGGAGCCTCTCTCGGACCAGGGGTCTGGCTGGAAATGATGCACAGCTCATGGTTTCACGCCTGAGCTCCAAATGAACCGAGGAGCAACCAAAGATGAAAAACTGTCCTCGGTGAGCCCCCATTTCCGTCCACATCCCCCGTACCTTTGGGACTTGGTAACCCACATGACTAAGGAAGGAGGAAAGCTCCTCCGTATTCAGTGCAGATGCAAAAGTGAATGTCTTTGCCCTGACTGACTGCGGCCACCCAGGGAGAGCATCCTGCCCTCCCCTCACCTCCCCAAGCATCCACATTCTCGGGTCAAAGCGCACATCACCTCCAGTTTGGGGAAACAAATCCCAATGTGCCCAGCCCTAACTGTGACCTGAGGCCCTGGACCAGAGCAGAAGTGAGCAAGGAAGATGCTCCTTCAGGAGGGAGGCCATGAGGGCAGTGCCTAAAAGGGAAAGGGGGCACGGAGAGGACAGGGTCCTGAGGGCATGGTGGCTGGCTGCAGCAGAGGAGCAGGAAGCAGGGGCCACACACCTAGGGAGCCTCTCTCG
>NW_021913911.1:0-1253 GCF_006229205.1 Suricata suricatta | reverse complement strand
CTTCTAGTACTCTGATGAATAAAAGTAGTGAAAGAAAATGTCCTTGTCTTGTTCCTGATCTTGGAGGAAGCCTCTCAGTTCAACATTGAGTGTGATAATAGCTATGGATTTTTCATTATGGTCTTTATTATTTTGGGATATGTTCGCTCTAGACCCACTTTATTGAGTGTTTTTACCACGAATGGATGTTGAAGTTTGTCACATGTTTTTTCTTCCTCTATTGAGATGATCATATGATTCATATCCTTCTTTTTATGGTACAGTATATCACATTGATTTACAATACAATACAAATACTAAACCATTCTTGTATCCCCAGAATAAATTCGATCTGATAATGGTGAATTATTTTTTAATGTATTGTTGGATTTGGTTTGCTGATATTTCATTGAGGATTTTGCATCTGTATGAATGAGGGATTTTGGCCTGTAATTTTATTTTTTTGTGTGTGGTATCTGTGTCTAGTTTGTCCTTGTAGGATACATTGTATTTGGACACTTTCCTCCTTATTGTCTTTTGGAATAGTTTAATGAGAATAGGTGTTACCTCTTATTTATTATTATTATTATTATTATTATTAATAAAACCAAAATTTATTCTGAAATTTATGAATCCCTCACAACTCTGATCAAGATAAAAAAAGGTAAAATACAAATTACTAGTGTCAAGGTTGAAAAAATTATGTTGATAGAATTATAATGGAATTTATAAACAACTATGATAATATATCTAACAACATAGATCCAATGGGAAAAATCAGTAGGGGGGTAAAGCCTTACCAAAAGAAGTTAACAGAAAGCCTGAATAGCTGTAAATGTATTTTAAAAGCTGACTTTGTAATAAAAACCTTCTCCAAAGACAGCCCGAGATCCAGATGATTTCACTGGTGAATTCAATAAGATTATAAAAAGAGAAATAATAGCAATTTTCACAAATACTTTTTGGAAGTAGGAGGAACAGAAATATTTTTCAACTCATTTTATTAGGACATCACTAACCTATCAAACAAAATCAGACAAATATGGGATGTCTGGGTGGCTCAGTCATTTGAGAGTCTTGATTTTGGCTCAGGTCATGATCTCACAGTTTGTGAGATTGAACCCTGTGTCGGGCTCTGTGCTTAACAGTACAGAGACTGCTTGGGATTCTCTCTCGTTCTCTCTTGCTGCCCCTCCCCTTCTTGTTCTCTGTCTCTCAAAGTAAGTAAATAAACTTTAAAAAATACATTAAAATAAAATGACATAACAATAAAT
>NW_021913910.1:0-1253 GCF_006229205.1 Suricata suricatta | reverse complement strand
CTCCCAAAGGTCCTGGCAGGGAGGCGGCTTCCTCCTCCGTGGGGCTGTGTGGGGCATGGCGCGTGGCTTCCCCTGCAGTCACATCCACCGCTAAGTCTGGCCACTGAAGACCAACCCTGAAACAATGATGTAGGGGCTATGGGGGGCAAGAATATCAAGAGGTAAGGATCACTGGGGTGATTTTAGAGGCTGGCCTCTGGCCACCAGTGGTCTACGGCACTCCCGTATGCAAACCACACCATGTCCCAAGAGGCCCCAAAGGTCTCAGGATTTAGCATTGAAATCAAATCCAGGTGTGTATGAAGTCACTTGGGTATGGTTCCTTGAACATAGTCCTTCAAGGACAAAGCAGGGAACCTTGTGCATCAAAGGAGAAAGTACGATCCCACTTGGAGGAGGCTTTGGAGCTTTGACTCTAGAATTAAGTCTCTTGCTCTACCAACCAAGCCACGTAGGCCCCAGGAAGTAGCTTTTATCCATATACAGAAGTGGTTTTAGCAAACATTGCTGCTATGGATTAGTGTTGTAAGTACATTCTTGGACTCGGGGGAGACGGTTGAAGAGCAGGGTAGAGTCCCTGGGCCAATTCAGGGAGCAGAAGTGTATTCGGGCATTCTAAGTGCCGCGTCGTAGTCACTGGCGAGCTGGTCTTCCTTACGTTTGTTCTGTGTCTGAGAAGCCACACCGCTTTAGATAGAAGGAAGGAGGAGCATCAACACAACAACCCTTACTTCCCTACATATCGTTTGTGAGGGTGAGGCTCCACAGTGGAAGCCATTGATGGTCCTTGGAAAATATTTAATAATACGTATTATGTGCACTGGTCTTCTTTTGATGACTAAGAAAAACAAAACGACTGACAAATGAGAAGTGGAAAGCAATCAGTAGAGAGTGATAGTTGGGATTGTTACATTTTGACAAATATGTATTGATGTAAAAAAAATGAAGCATTCATAGGGAAGGGAATGTCCTGGCAAATGAGGCTCTCCTTCGTGCCCTGAACTTCACTAGTTTGGGGGTGATTTTACCTTCTAAACTGTTTTCTAACAATTTGGAACACCCTCCTATACTTTTCTAACAAACACCTAACGTTTCTCATCAGGTAGGTGTGAAGACTGTAATGACTGGCATATTGTAAACTTTTCAATCTTTTTTGAAGTTTGGTATCACACTCCTTTATCGCATTAAATGGAGTCTAAAAACCATAATGATTGAGTACTGGCCATCACGCCTTTAAAAAATAAAAAAACATG
>NW_021913909.1:0-1253 GCF_006229205.1 Suricata suricatta | reverse complement strand
TAGCTGTTTTTGTTTGCTTTTACCTTTCAGTTGTGAATTTATAGTAAGAAATTTCATGTTGTTTTGGTAGACGTTTCTCCAATTAGAAAACTATAAAACCTGGCTCCAATAGGAGAGGGTCAATGTTTCTTTGGCAAAAGCATAAAAATACTGAGTTAGCGACTATTTTAAGAGACATAAGGCTTTATTTTCTACACATTTTGCCTGTGTGTACTAAATCCGTACTTGAATTTAATAACATTACAATAAGATGAGGAAAGAACTTTTATAATCTCAAAAGTGTCAATTGAACAGATTCTCAGATATATTTGTAATTAGTACCTTGCCCCTCAACAACATTAAAACTGTTTGCATATCCCTAAAAATAGATAATTGGCTTTCACCTCTGTTAACACTGCTTATCTGTTTTAGAATCAGCACAAAGAAAATTCAGCCTAATGTGTTGGATGGTTGCTGAATGAGTGGATGTAGTTAATGACATGTAGGTCTTCTTTTTACAAACAAGCTTTTGTGTTTAGTTTTGGCTAAAAATATGTTTTCTGCAAAATTTAAGTTATATGAGAAAGTAATTACAGAAATATATGCATGGAAACATCGAAGTAGGCAGAAAACAGTGACCTCTTCCCTTCCTCACCTGTCCTTTATTTCGCACCGAATCACTGAGAAGGGAGGGATTTTCTGTCCCTCACCCACTGTCCGTGTCCCTCTTTTACTTTGGTGACTGCCAACCATGTCATTAACATGACTCAGTTAACTCACTTGAGAAACCAGCCCATTTTTACTTTCTGTCTAGAACGATGAGCATGTGGGAGAGTGAGCTGTAATGTCTCCAAAGAGTCTCATTTTCTCTGATGTAAGTATATTTTTAAGGACCTATTCCAGAGGATTCTCAGGTATGTTTGCCACATCGATTTTAGGGAGGGGGCCTATTACACGGTAGGGATATGGTCTGGAAATGGGTCTCTTTCACCGGAGGGTGGGAAAGGAGATTGGGTTAGAGATCAGCGAGGGTGGGGTTACACCAAACCCCCGAGGGGACCCTTGCCTCTTCCTCCTCCTCCTCCTCTTAGGCCCTTAGGAGGATGTCCAGGTCTTTAAAGCCCCATGGCTCCAAGCCTGGTCTCATTTGTTTCCCTGCCAGGCCCGTGTGGACCACATTAGCACCCTGTGACCTGAGAATTCCATGTAATGATTTTGCGTATACATGCAGATATGCAAATGTCAACATTATAATAATTAATAAAGTCTTTGTA
>NW_021913908.1:0-1254 GCF_006229205.1 Suricata suricatta | reverse complement strand
AGTTTGAGTGAGGGTTAGAATGAGAAACGGCCTTAGGTCATGATCTCACAGTTCGTGGGTTCGAGCCCTGAGTTGGGCTCTATGCTGACAGCTCAGAACCTGGAACCTGCTTTGGATTCTGTGTCTCCCTCTCTCTCTGCCCCTCTCCAGCTCACACACATGCACACGCACACACAGAGACTCTCTCTCTCTCTCTCTCTCCAAAATAAACATTAAAAAAAATTTTTTTTAAATACACCTCTGACAATCTTGAAAAAATCATTTATTGGAAAGATATGGAATAGCTTACAAAGATCTAAGGAAAAACAAGGATCATACTTGGTTTGCAGGAATGACTGGAAAGTCTCTTCAGGGTACCCACTGAGGGGATTGAAGTGCAGGACTTGGGCCAAGTGCAAGCTTTTATTTCTTCCTGCCTGGAATAAATGGAAAAGAAGAAAAAACCCAGAGATCTCACTTGTTGGAATGGCATTGTTTCTTTTAACTTTTTATTTTGGAATAATTTAGACTTACAGAAAGGTTGCTCAGTTAGTGTAGTCTTCACTCAACTTCCCCTCACATGAGCCTCTTCCCTAACTGAAGCGCAATTTCCCAAAGCAAGAAAGTGACATTAGTGCAGTGCTGTAAACCAAACTTCAGACCTTCTTTGGGTTTCACTAGTTTTCTCATTTAGATGTGTTTCTCTCCTCAACATTGCACACATGGTCGTGTCTCCTCAGTCTCTGCCAGTCTGCCACGTTTCCTCAGTTTATCCTTGTCTTTTGTGACCTCGACACTTTTAAAGAATAATGGTCATTATATAGCAGCTTATCTATGATACATTCAAGATAAATGATACAATTTATCACTTGCCCAAAAGCTAAAACACAGCCTGCTTAATACCTTTCCTTAAATTCCACCTCTATACTACAGTATACTTGAGGTCCATGCATAAAGGTAGCTACCTTTTATATCGGAAATGGATGATTAAGTCTTTGGTGCTGTAAAAGCAACTTCATTTAAACATAACCACCCCCACCACCAAAAAAGAAGAGGAAAAAAAAAAAAGTAATGAAAATAATAAGGGAAAAACCCAAGACACACTTCCTAGGGGAGGGAAAAAAAAAAACATCATATAATTTCTGTCCTTGACGGAATGTATTCTGATTTTTTACTTTGCTCATCCATTTGGCATGTCATTGTAACTACTGTATTGTAAATGATGGAAAATAACTGCATAAGTTAAAAAAATAGTGTTATATTCTAAAAAAAAAA
>NW_021913907.1:0-1254 GCF_006229205.1 Suricata suricatta | reverse complement strand
AAATAAGCCCTCTAATCAATGTGGGAAAATCACACTCCTATCATCCTGTGTGTTAAAAGAGTTCATTTCTTTCAGGAAAATATTTTAAAACGTACAATTTTGTGGCCATTTGTGGCATGTTGTTACATGTTAAGAATTGTGGGAACCTTAAAAATGGAGATGTAAAAATGCTGTATTATATATTTGAATGCTGCTAAGAGAGTAAACCTTAAGAGTCCTCATCATGAGAAAAAAAATTTCGGTAACTATGTGTAGTGATGGATATTACCCAAACTTACTGTGGTAAGCATTTCACAATATGTCCAGACCCCAAACAACTGTGCTGCGTACCTAAGGAGAATACAATGTTATGTATCAGTCATATGGCAACAACACTGGGGGAAAGAGTACTCGTCCCTCTTAAACCATCATAACACGATGAAACCAAAACGTAAGGATTCTTAGCTCCAGACAGTATGAGAACGTAAGACTGTGGATTGGATTTGGCTGTGGGCTGTGATCTGCTGGACCGTTCCTTCCCATGGTAGGTGATGTGCTATCAAGAAGAAACAATGGAGGTGTCCCTGACCACCCCAGATTCCCTAAAGACCCTCTCTCAGCCCTCATCCTTGTGCCTTTGATTCTATCCTGGGTCAGGGACCCCAGAAGCAGACCCTGAAACAAGACTGGAAGGCAAGTGGCTCACGTGGGAAAAGGTCCCAGAACATTCCGGTGGGAGAGTGACAAGGTAGGACAGGGAATGGAGACAATAAACAGAAGGATTTTGTCGACCCAGCTACCAAGGCGGGCAGCAGCAGTGGCCCTGCTGGGGACCCCGGGGACAGGTGCATGCACCTCAGAGTTACCCTGCCACACGGGTGAGTGACTTGAGGTGATCACCCTTCAACTGCACCCACCGTTAGCTGAGCGCCACACGTGGGAGCCGTGGAGCACGGCTGGCTGCGGCTGGTGACGAGGGGCCCTTTGTGCCCAGAAGTGGTGCGTGCCAGGGGCCTGCTGGAGGGCCTGGTCAAGGCAATTAGGCAGGAAGAGGAAGGAAAAGGTATACAGATTAGAAAAAAAAAAAAAGGAAAACAACCTCTGTTTGCAGATGGCATGATCCTGTATGTGGGAAATACACTAAAACACTATTAAAGCTAATCAATAATTCACCAAGATTGAGAGTGAGAGATAGATGATCAATATACAAAAATCGGTTGTATTTCTATACACTAGCAATAATCTGAAAACAAAATCAAGAAAACTATTTACAAT
>NW_021913906.1:0-1254 GCF_006229205.1 Suricata suricatta | reverse complement strand
TCTGGTCTTGTGATAAAGAATAACAGGGGATATTCTTTTTTCAAATTTTTAAATGTTTTTTAAATTTATTTTTGAAACAGAGAGAGACAGAGCATGAGCAGGGAGGGGCAGAGAGAAAGGGAGACACAGAATCGGAAGCAGGCTTCAGGCTCTGAGCTGTCAGCACAGAGCTCGATGTGGGGCTCCAACCCACGAACGTGAGAGCATGACCTGAGCCAAAGTCAGAGGCTTAACCAACTGAGCCACCCAGGCACCCCAGGGATATTCTTTAGATAGAGAGGTTAGGAAAGGCCTTTATGGTCATTGTCATATATTTACCCTTCTATGATTATGAGTTAATTCAATTTCTAACCTGAAGAACAATATAATAAAATTAATAACAACATGAAAAGTACATGTTTCCCACCAGGAAGCATGTTTGTCAACCCAGGTTTCTTCTTTAGTGCAGCTTCCCAACCTTCCCCCTGCCTTGGGCAGAGGGAAGTCAGGACCCTCCCCTTGCCTTGGGATGGACCCTGTCCTCTTTTCTCCAGTCTAGGAGCTGGCAAGTAAAACACGTGTTAAGAGATTTGATCTTGCTAGACACATGAAGACAAATCAAAGTGGAGGCCTCTGAAATAATGCCCCAGGATGTGAGAGGATGGGAAAGAGATGGAGACAGAAGTATGCATAGAGAGAGGCAAATTGATGTCATGGAGATTCCCTTTCATCTCCTACTTCAGTCTCAGTGGATTCTAGGTTCTGTAATCCTTGCTGGA
Organism: Suricata suricatta; assembly: GCF_006229205.1. NCBI lineage: Eukaryota > Metazoa > Chordata > Mammalia > Carnivora > Herpestidae > Suricata > Suricata suricatta. The sequence continues at coordinate 496 of NW_021913906.1, read as the reverse complement.
CCTGGTCAAGACTTTCAGGCTTTGAGTGAAGGGGAAGATAGCTCCTTAGTTACTATAGAGACACCCTCCCAAGCGATTCCCAAATCCCTGCTCCAAGATTGAAGACAGCTAAGGCTATGAAAAGCATGCAGTCTGCCAACCTCCTGGCAGCCTTCCTAGTTTTTCATTTTAGGGTTTTCCTTTGACTACTTTCCTGACTCCCTCCTCTTGGCACAATTGGTAGCATTAGTTTCTGGCTCCTGCAGAGCAGTGGTTGTCTAAGGAAAGGCTTGGGAGTGGGTAACAGGAATATGAGATTGGCACCTGAAACCTTCACACCTTCACTGAGACTTGATTCCTGTTGGTATAAAATATTTTGGTTGGTAGCTCAAGAGTAAATGTTTCCCTCCTCACAAAAGCCGTGGCTCCTTGGTAGAGTTGGGGATAAGGTTCTATATATTTCACTCCCTCTACTCTTGCTTCTTCAGTCTTTTGATTCTCCTCTTGAAACCTCTTC
>NW_021913905.1:0-1254 GCF_006229205.1 Suricata suricatta | reverse complement strand
TTTTTTTTAGAATCCTAATGGATAGACCACAACTCAAAAAGGCAGAAAGTATTATCAGTCTCCAGAGTCAGTCCTCACATCTTTCAACTAGGGATCCCCTTTATATAAGGTTCTAATAAGGATTAGACAAAGAACACTCAAATCAAAAATTTTGCATATGGATGGCTGGGTGGCCCAGTCAGTTAAGCATCTAACTTCGGCTCAGGTCATGATCTCACTGCTTGTGAGTTTGAGTCCCATGTCAGACTCCGTGCTGACAGCTCAGAGCCTGGAGCCTGCTTGAGATTCTGTGTCTCCTCTCTTGCCCACCCTCCACCCCCTGCTCACTTGCTCTCTTTCTCTCTCTCTCTCTCAAAATTAAAATTGATTTTTTTTAATTTTGCACATATAGACACTCCAATAAATGCTCATTCCTTTGACTCTTGAAAATGTGAATTTGCAAGAGAAAAAATATCCGTAGCCAATGTGATCAGGAAAAACTTAAAGAAACAGCTATAATTAATATGGGTTTTGAAAACTGGGTAGAATTTCAAAAAAAAAAAGTAATGAAGACAAATAATGAAAGAGAATAACAAAATAAACATGGAGAGATAAGTGTATGAGCTTGGCTGGCGCACAGAGTTGGAGATCAGTCTAATGTGGGAAGGATATCTAAAGTGCCGGGGTTTGTTCTCATCCATCCTCACAGAGTCCCAACGCTGCACTCCAGACTTACAGTATCTGCTGACAGAACCCCATGACACCAACTTGCCTCTCTGATCTCAGTTGCCTGTGACCATGATTGCCTCCAGCTCATCAGCTTATCCATCCTGATTTCCTCCTCTTGCCTGCTTCTGTTGTCTTTCCAGATCTCTTGTCCTATTTAGTATTCTACCACGCTCTAATCACAGCCCTCACTGTGTCATTCCTTTGCCTCTTCAGAAAGTAAATCCCAAAAAGAAAAATATGTTTGGTCCAACAGCACAACGACCATAGGAAACAAGAGCAATGCCCCAGGTTTGAGGGAGAAATTGTCTGATTTATAATGAAAGGACGGGGATAATGGCATGCACATATGTGGAAAAGGACTAAGAATTTATAACCATTCTAGCAGATTAGAGATAGCTCCAAAAATGAGAGTGAGCCCCTGTGAGTAGAAAAAAGGCAACAAAAATAGGGAAATAAAGAGAAGAAACCAGGAAATGAAAATGGACTTAGCTTGGTGACACTTTGCTCATTTTTCAATATCCAGCAAATATGCAATGAATATTTGTT
>NW_021913904.1:0-1254 GCF_006229205.1 Suricata suricatta | reverse complement strand
CCAAATGTGTTATTTGTGATTCAATTTCACATGGCCTGCAGAGGCAATAAAGGGCAAAGGGAATTCCCCTGTAATGTATTCCAAAAGCACTCCCTGCAACACCCACACTCCCAAGGATAACAATTTGCCAATATAACCTTTAATTAAATGAACAGAAATCATGCAGACCCTATGGTGTAGAAAGTCACTAAATAGAAGGAAATTATGTATGAGTTGCCCCCAGCCACTCATTTTAGCTTGAATAGGATCTGTCAGTAGAGGCTGTAAAGTGCTGTAAGATAAAAATGGGAGCCCAGCCTCTCCCTTGCATCTGTAGAGGCCCTCTGCCCCATGAATGGAGTGGGCCTTTGCCACACACACTGGGGCAACAGAGTGGTCCCATGTAGGGGAGGTGCACAGGGAGAACGGAGCAGCTCCCAGGAAGCTGAGACAGCCACAGTCCCAGAGATGCTCCTCCAAGGCCTCCAAATCAATGAAGCAACTTCCCAGCAAGACAGGCTTTTACTCTCACTGTCAAATCTCAAGGGCAGCATTTCCTTTGTGGGCAAAAGCATCGGATTCCTGCAATCCTGAAATGACTGCCTACGTGACAGTGTCACCTCAGCTGGGGAGGAGAAAAGGCAAGCACAAGATCCTCCTGCCTTGTCTCTCTCACCTGTCCCCTCCTTCCAGGCCCACCGCCACTGCCCTACTTTCAGTCTGCATTACCACCACTGCCCTACTTTCAGTCTGCATTACTACCGGTGTAGGTGACTGCCAGCTAGAACCTTAACCAGTCCTCCCCATGCAGGTCACCTCCCACCCTCAATTCACAAGCCTTCGGCTCCACACACATGCCAAAACAACGGGCCTAAAGTTCATGTCCCTTTCCTGCTCAAAGTTCTTCCAGCATCTTCCCCACCTCAATGATAGGGCCCAACCTCTCAGCCTCATGTTCCAAATGCCCTTCATGTCTCCAGTCTAACTGCCTTGACCACCATGCATTTTGGCCCCCGCCAAACCTGGACCCCTTCCTATTCCTGTCAGCTCTGTGTCTCTGTTTGCTTTGTGCCCTCTGGATGTGATGTCCAGCCATTTCTGTGCTCGCTCACCTTGCAGTTCCATACTTGTAAAGCTTACAGGCTCCTTATGCGCTAGCCCCAATCCCTCCACCTCCACGATGCCTCCCCTCCCCCAGGATAAATCTCATCCTTCTTTGTTATGGCTTCCCTCACACTCTACCCCGCAACATATTTATCTTCTTCTCCTAGTCTG
>NW_021913903.1:0-1254 GCF_006229205.1 Suricata suricatta | reverse complement strand
AATATCTAAATCATAGGAACTATGAAGAGAGAACACACACACACACACACACACACACACACACACACACACAAAACAAGAGGAAGAAATTATTTTTAAAAATGCAAGAATATTTTCAGAAATGAAAAACAAACGAGTTTTCAGATTTAAAGGGATAAACAATTGATATAAAATAGAGAAAAAAGGAAATAGATTAACACTAAGGCACACTATTGTAAATTCTCACTACATTAGAGATAAGTAAAAAAAAAATCTAAATTTTTGATAAAGTAGGTGAAAATAGATCACACATTGGATTGAGACTCAGAGAGACATTGGCCTTTCCTTGATTGCTTCCAAGCTAGAAAGCAATCAAGTAATATGTAGAAATTTTTAGGGGAAACAATTTCTAACACAGAATTTGATACCTAACTAAACTATCACTCCAGTGTCCAGGCAGATTGAAAACATTTTCAGATGTGGAATTTAATTTCAAAAATTACATTCTATGCACTGCTTCTTAGTCATTGGAGAAATCTGCTCCATCATAACAAGGAAGTAAATGAAAATAGAGGAAGGCGAATGAATTCTACAAAACAGGGGAACCAATCCAGGATGAGCCAAAGAGAATACCCTGGATCATGGTGATGGGTTGGTAGCTGGGAAGAGGTATAGATTAACAGTCCACAGAGAAGCAGAAAAATGCAAGGCACAGTGAGAAATGTCCTCAAGAATAACACAAGGTAAGACAAACAAACATGACAGATCACATGATCAATAATATCAACATACTGAGAGAAGTTTTACAGTTCTGGCAGAGAGTTTGGAAATGAGTAAGTGAAATGAATACAGAAAATAAGCCCTGTCTCCCTCAAAGGAAGCAACTAAAAGGGAAAAAAGTTAAAACAGAATATAATAACAATATAGTATGTGTCCATGTGTGTGTGTGTGTGCACACGTGTGTGTGTGTGTATGTGTGTGGTGTAGGAGGGTTTAAATCTATATCTTTGATAGCTGAATAACTAAATGGGAAAAACCAATTAATGTCAAACATGTTATTTAGAAATATAGAAATAAATATTGATAGAAGCAGCAAACAAAAAAAAAACCAAAATCAAAATAAAACCCTGAAATAACTGCTCTAAGAAGTAGAAATGAGGAGAGGAGAGAGATGGAGTAGGGTTTGCTAATTTTTGTTAGACATGGGAACACAGAAGAGTAAATATTATAAAGAAAAAAGAGGCAAAGAATCTGAATTTGATGTGGGGGGGGGGA
>NW_021913902.1:0-2508 GCF_006229205.1 Suricata suricatta | reverse complement strand
GTGGGGGCGCCCTTTGGCGCGAACGCCTCGCGGGGAGACAGGGCCTCCGGGGGACCCGGCGGGGAAGCCCGCGCGCCCCGCCCCTCACGCGCGCTCCGTGTGTGTCAGTTTTTGGAAACGTCGCGGCCGGGGGCGGGGTCCGGGCGCTGGGACCGCCCGGGAGCGGGTGTTGGCTCCTGGCCCCGGGCGCTCCGCGGTCGTAGGGTTTCGCGGTTGCCAGCCCGCCGCGCGCGCTCCGGAGCTTTCTATTTTTGCTCATCCTGCGGCCGGAGGCGGGGTCGAGCCCGGGCTCTGGCTTTTCCGGCTGGCAGAGCCGGCGTGAGTGAGTGTGTGTGTCCGTGTCCGGGCCGGCGGCCCGAGCAGTGGGCAGGGCGGGGGGACGTCCAAGGTGACGACACGTGAGCGGGGAGAACCTTCAAAACTCCAACCGTCGCGCGGGGCCTCCGCCTCCCTTGGCCCGATGACAGCGCTCGGCACGCACCAGCTGGCCGGCCAGCGCGTTCTTGAAAACCGGGCTGTTTTTCACCCGCAGTAGTTCCCGTGGAGTACGGCCACTCGCGTTAGCGCGGCGCAGCCCCGCGGCCCTCGAGTTCCCCTCCGCCGCTCCTTCGCTGCCCCCTCGCCTCCCTGCTCCTGGCCGCCGCTAGTCTCCCCATCCCCGCAGTTTTGCCTTTTCCAGAAAGTCAGGTGAGGGGATTTTGGCCGCTTTCTCAGCCGAGCATTTCGGAGACTCAGTCCACGTTGCTGCGGCTATCAGAAGTCACTCCTTTTTATTGCCGCGTCGCATTCCGCGTTTCCATTCCCCCTTGGCTGGCGGCGGCGGGGGCTGTTTCCCGGCCGCGGGGCGGTTAGGAATGAAGCTGCTGGGAGCGTGTGGGGGCAGCTTCTCCCTGAAGTTGACTTTTCCCTTGGGAAGCATTGGGGAGGGGGGCGCTGCTGCGCATGACACTTGGACAGCTTGCACAGGGGTGTTCTCGAGTATTGGCAGAGCGAGGAAACCCAATGTGAGCCACGGTCCAGGCATTTGACACTAAGGTGAAAGTTCACGTGGAGATGTCGCCGTCGCTGCCTTTCTTTGGAGCGGAGCGAGGCCTCAGCGCTTGGGACCTGTTGGTTGTAGGCCTTCTGTGTCAGGCCTGGCAGGACCCGGCTCCCGAGGGGTGGGCGTTTCTGAGCTGCAGAGCTCCGTCCTTCACTGGCCCCACCTCCCCTGGCAGGGGACAGGATTGTCCTGCCTGCCTGGCGCGGCGCTCTGCATGACGTGAGCAGGCCCGTTCCTGGCGGGGTTGTGCCCCCGCCGGGCCAGTGCCAGCCGGCAGGAGGGCCCAGTGAAATCCGCAGCGACAGCGAGCTGCAGTGGCCCGCAGCCCGCCTGTTACAGCTTTGTAGTGGTGTCCCCCGCCTTTCCGCGCCGCTGCTGAGGGGCTGTGCTTTCCGGAGGGAGGTGGGAGGCAGCACCTTTGGAAGGGTTTGTACTTGGTGACCACACGGTGATGCGGTGATGCGTGTTAGGAAAATGGACTGGTTGGTAAGTTAGCTTCTCAGAAGGTCACATTAGTCATTTGACCGCCTGTGTGAGATGACTGGGCTCATTTGTTCACTGATTCATGGGTCCTGCCGCACCTGCTGGGGATGCGGAGGGCGGAGGGCTGTGGCTTTACAGAGGCGGGTAGGAGACCCCTACACACGAGTGCAGTGTGGTCCCACTTAGCCCTGGAGGGCGGGCCGCTGGGTTCGCCCTGGGGGTAGGTGTGGCAGGCGGAGGCGGGACCTCTGGAGGAGGAAGTGTTCTCAGCCACTGCCACTTACCCTGGGAAATGTCCAGCCTCAGAATTGGGCTTTTTGGGAAATTGACTAGTTGTTGGGGGAGCTGAGTTTATTCCTTCCATGACTTAGAGTTCTGGGGTACCTGCCTGCGGCTCACGGTGGCCCTGCTTCTGGGGGGAAGCCAGCTGTCACCTGGAGGGGGGTTAGTGGTATTTTTGGCTGCCCGGTGGCAGGGTGTGGAGTGGCCCTGCCCCTCCTTGGCTTAGTAAGCCTGTGGGTGGGGGAGCAGCCCCAGCGTGACTGTCCCCGCCTTCAGCTTCCTCCCGGGGAGCCCGCCGTTTCTCTGACGAATGCCCGCCAGCAGTCGTGCCCTTTCAGCAGGGCAGTGGGCGGGCAGAGTGAGCCATCCCTCCCTGTGACTCAGAAAATATTTTTTGACGCTGACCTCCGCTTGTGTTTTGCTTAATCTGCACCCAGGTGGAAGGCAGGTTAACCCTTGGATAACCTTGTGTGGATGGGGTAGCTACTTTAAAGGGGGGGATAATCGGAAAGGCCAGTATTTCCTGTGTGGTCTCTGAGGTCTGGTGCTCCTGACCGAGGGAGGGAGCCGGATGGTGGGAGCCAAGAGAGCCGGGAACTTCAGGGATTCACCAGGGAGGCCCGAGGCCGAGCCCCAGGGGACCTGCCTGCCCACTTTCCCTCTGGGAGCTCTGGCTTTCTTGTTCTTCAACTTTTTTTTTT
>NW_021913901.1:0-1254 GCF_006229205.1 Suricata suricatta | reverse complement strand
GGGAAACACTTTATAAGTGTATAATTCTTCAATAGTGGTTAAGACTAATGCCTTTTGTATTACAGTGCAAGAAATGGTCTATTTTAGTGATGTCTCATGTGAACTTGAAAGAATACGTTTTGTGTTGTTTAAATCAGTGTATTCTATCAATGTTATTTCACTTATTAGTTGTTAGTGTTCTTGAATGCTTCAGTATTCTTACAGATTCTCTGCCTACTTTTATTTCTCCTTCAGATAATGAGAGGTCTAGTGAAATATCTATCATAATTATGAATTTGTCCACATATCCTCTTCGTGATTTCCTGTTCATATACTTGTGTTCTGGGGTTCTGCATTGAGTGTGTCATTAGATTTTTACGCTCCCTTGTGAATGCTTCTATATTAATATGTAATATTATTCTATATCTTTGATAATATTCCTTTGTCTGAAGTCTGTTTTTCCTAAGGTTAATTTATATAGTTACTTTCATATAGTGTTGATTAGGGTTAGTGTGTTATTTTTTCAAATCCTAGATGTCAATACATTGTGAGGGAGAAAAGTTTTCCTAGGATTACAGGGTTGGTAGAGCATTCAAAAACCAACCATTAATTGACGATATCAAGAGACTAAAGAATACCATATTGTGATCTCAGTAGATACATAAAATAGTTTAACAAAATATAACAACACAGCATTAAATAAAATCTCTCCATAGATCCTACAACTAACATCCCACTTAGTTGTAAAAGTCTGAATTCTTTCTCTCCAAAATAGGGAGAAACTGAAGAAATAATCCTTCTCACCCCTGCTAAGCAACATGATACCTTTTATTATTTTATCATTTCAACTCTCAATAGAATGAACTTAGATTCCATTTAATTTTACTATACCTTTTTTCTGTCATGATTACATTCAAACAAAAATAATTTTATTCATTATCTGTAATTTTTCCTGTATTCTCATTTTTATTTCATTTCTGTAAACAAAAGGTACATTTTCATGTAACAATTTACCTCCAATATGAACTTAGCTTAAATTTCCATTCTACGTTTGAATGCAGGCTATTTGCAAGGAGCTTTTCTATTCTCAAAACACTATCACAGAAGCTTCTTTTTTGAAGAAATATAGTCATCTTGCAAGTTTTTACTTAGGTGTCATCTCCTCAAGGAAAACCTCTATTGATGACTATTTTAGGTTTCTAGCTTGGAGAGAGGAGGAAGATGGTATAGTGGGAAGAATGTTTATTAGAGAAACCAACTTGCGGAAGGGAGAGT
>NW_021913900.1:0-1254 GCF_006229205.1 Suricata suricatta | reverse complement strand
TGGCTACACCAGTGTTTACTTAGATAAAATATGCTGTTGGAGAGTTATCTCTTGTGTTTCACATATCAGGTGATCAGGAAAGGTCATTAAAAATAAAACAAAACAAAATTTAGAACGGTCTATAGCAGATGATCGCTCTTACTGTAAACCATATTTTAGCAGAATATTTTATTTTGTGATTGATAGGATAAGAGGTGTATTCCTTAAATATCAGTAATTTTTTCAAGTGACCTTTTTTGAAAGCATAGTTGGATGGGACAGGGTATTTAAATGCAATATATTGGACTGTTGAACCAAAGGAGTTCAGGTTGGGGTTGAGATCTTTGAAGAAAGCACAAGAAATAAGAAAAAAAGCAGTATCTTAAAATTTACCTCCATTCGCATCTAATGATACAAGTTTTGAATTAGTCCTGACAACAGTATAATCTTTTAAAATGTCATTTGGTTGCAGCGAGGGGGACCAAAACCTTACTGCAGAGTTGAAGTAAGAATTAGTTGGCTGGAATGTTTAAAGAAAGCACAACAAATGGAAGAGGGTCGCCTTTTATATGCTCCAAGAAGATCCGAAGTAGGAGAGTTAAGTATATTTCAATGAGGAACTGAAGAAAATAGAACTCCAGTGTTTCCAGTACATGAAAAAATAAAATGCTAAAGAAAGGACAGGGAATACCAGTAAGCTCTGTGAAGCTATGAAGAGAAACCAGTGAGGGTAGATGGGTTTGTCATTATAGTGAAGCCCAGTTATCCGACAGAATAAGGGACAGAAGGAGAGAGCAGCTGCCACCACTAGAAAAGAATGTCCTAGTGCTAGGAGACAATTATCGAGACACTGTTTTCATTTCACTGAGTACGCCACTCTCTCAAAAAGCCATTTTAACAGCCCATGGTTGATTTTATATGGGTCGGAATTGATGGAAGAAATAGACAATAATAAAAATAGTGTCCATTTATCAAGTTTGCCATCATTAAAACATCTTCATGCAGTATAATGCCATAATTGAGATCTGAGAACCACCTTATTAATAAAATGTAAGTGAGCTATTGACATCTGTGTGCCATTTATTTGAGAAATAGAGTCACATAAATTCAGGACAATTAACAGTTTATATTTTGCTTTTGGGTTTCATAGCCTGACTACGTGGCACCTGATTCGTAGAGCATCCCCCCCCCACCCCGCCTTCTCCTCCTCCTTTCTATTGATGGCCAATTTTCAATCATTTCGTTTCATGTCAATAGGTCCATCACAGTGTGGGA
>NW_021913899.1:0-1254 GCF_006229205.1 Suricata suricatta | reverse complement strand
TTGTGTATATATACCACATCTTCTTGATCCATTCGTCAGGTGATGGACATTTCGGCTCCTTCCATGTTTTGGCTATTGTTGACATTGCTGCTATGAACATTGGGGTACATGTGCTCCTATGCATCAGCATTTCTGTCTCTCTTGGGTAAATCCCCAGCAGTGCTATTGCTGGGTCATAAGGAAGTTCTATGGATAGTTTATTGAGGAACCTCCACACTGTTTTCCAGAGCGACTGCACCAGTTTTCATTGCCACCAACAGTGCAGGAGGGTGCCCATCTCTCCACACCCTAGCCAGCATCTATAGTCTCTTGCTTTGTTCATTTTAGCCACTCTGACTGGCGTGAGGTGGTATCTCAGTGTGGTTTTGATTTGTGTTTCCCTGATGATGAGTGATGTTGAGCATCGTTTAATGTGCCTGTCGGCCATCTGGATGCCCTATTCGGAGAGGTGCCTTTCATGTTTTCTGCACATTTCTTCACAGAGTTATTTGTTTTTTGGGTGTAGAGTTTGCTGATTTCCTTGTAGATTTTGGATACCTGCCCTTTATCTGATATGTCTTTTGCAACTATCTTTTCCCATTCTGTTGGTCGCCTTTTAGTTTTCTTGATTGTTTCCTTTGCCATGCAGAAGCTTTTTACTTGATGAGGTCCCAAGAGTTCAGTTTTGCTATCATCCCTTTGCCTTTGGGGATGTCTCGAGTAGGAAATTGCTGCGGGTGAGGTCAAGGAGGTTGTTTCCTACTTTCTCCTCCTGAGTTTTGATGGTTTCCTGTCTCACATTCAGGTCCTTCACCCACTTTGAGTTGATTTTTAGGTATGGTGTCAGAAAGTGGTCTAGTTTCATTCTTCTGCATGTGGCTGTCCAGTTCTCCCAGCACCACCTACTAAAAAGGCAGTCTTTTTTCCATCAGATACTCTATCCTGCTTTGTCAAAAAGGAATTGGCCGTCCATTTGTGGGCCCAGTTCTGGGTTCTCTATTCTATTCCATTGGTCTATGTGTCTGCTTTTGTGCCAACACCATACTGTCTTGATGATGACAGCTTTGTAGTAGAGGCTAAAGTTGGGATTGTGATGCCTTCCATTTTGGTTTCTTCTTCAATATTATTTTGGTTTTTCGGGGTCGTTTGTGGCTCCATATAAATTTGAGGAGAGTTTGATCTAGCTTTGAGAAGAATGTTGGTGCAATTTTAATGGGGATTGCATTGAATGTGTAGATTGTTGGGTAGTAATGATATTTTCACAATGTTTATTCT
>NW_021913898.1:0-1255 GCF_006229205.1 Suricata suricatta | reverse complement strand
CTCCAGAAACAATGACAAAACAAGATGGCAATAAATATATCAATAATTAATCTGAATATGAATGGACTAAGTGCTCTGATCAAAAGGCATAGGATAATGGATTAAGAAAACAAGACCCATCGATATGCTGCCTACAAGAGACACATTTTAGACCTAAAGACAGGTGAAGATTGAAAGTGAGGGATTGGAGAAGTGAGGGATTGGTGTCAAAAAAAAAAAATAGCAATGGTTAAATCAGACAAACTAGACGTTTTGGTTCATGTATTATTTTTATCCTGGTTTGCTGTCAAGGTAATATTGGCTTCATGGAATGATTTTGAATTTTTTTCCATTCCATTTTTTCTATTCCATCTTTAAGATTTGGTAAACATTTTGTTTGTTTGTTTATTTATTTATTTTTATGTCTGTTGGCCTGCACCAATGAAACCATGTAGTCTTGGGTTTTTCTGCACTGGGAAATTTTGATTCCTAATTCAACGTTCATTCTTGCTATTGGTCTAAGAAGATTTCTGATTTCTTAGGGTCAAGATGTATAATTCATTCTTGGTAATTTGAGCAATTTTAGGAATTACTTGATTTTTTATTTCCCCTAAGTAGATAATTTAACACTTAGCTACCGCTTTGTTTTCTCTTCCATTTCTCATTTTCGATTTAGAGTATTCTCTCATTTTCTTAGTTACTGTAATTAAAACATTGCCAATTTTATTACTTTATTTTTTGGGAAGACGTTATTTCTTTCAATATTGTTTATTCTGACTTCTATTTTATTTCTGATTTTTCCTTGTTATTTACTTTCTCTACTTAATTTCAGTTAAGTTTCTTCTTTTTCTAGTTCCCTGTGGCGTAATGTTGTAATGGTATAATATTGTTTCCTTGAACATTTTTTTCTTACTAGCATTTATGGTATTAGTTTCACTCTAACATCTGCTTTTGCTGCATCCTATAGGTTTTGGAGTATTGTGTTTTCTTATTCTTTTGAGACTTATTTTGATTTTCCATTTGATTTCTTATTTGGCCCATTGCTAGTGCAGTAGTCTGTTGTTTGATGTTTACATTGTAAAATAATAAATTTTAATCAGCACCTACTGTATGTCAGACAATATTGCCATAGAAACATAAAATGGAAATTATTCAGAATTACAGAAATGCCCTTACTCTGTGTTGTGTTCTGCATTTCCTACATAGTTGATCTAGTTTTCTTTTCACCATATCAAATATATAAGCCTTCGGAAAGGTATAGTTGATTTTAAAGACA
>NW_021913897.1:0-1255 GCF_006229205.1 Suricata suricatta | reverse complement strand
GACATAATGGTTACCTTCTCCAGCCTTTTGCAGAAAGCTTCAAATTTTCCAAATATATACATTTCTGAAACCTCAAAAGATTTTTCTCCTAAGGACTCTAAAATTTGTTTCTTCGTCTTATGAAAAGATGTCTGATATTCCTTGAATAGGAAGATACAATCCTATGAGAAAATTAAAAGAATGGATGATGAGAGTTTGTCCAGGAGTCAAAAATTCAAGAATCTGTCCTCACGTGGGACTGATGGCATCAGCCCCTAATTAGGAGCTGTTGTCGTCCCCATTAAAGTTCAAGTTCTCCACCTCGGATTATGAAAACAGTTTCTTTTAATTTGCATCATACTTTCACCTTTTTCATGCTTACTGTTTCCCTTATTTCCTGTCCTTTTCAGAGTGTGCCATACATTGTACATTTTCATGGCTAGTTAGAACTCCTGGGAGGTCAGAAATTATCTCAGCTCTATTTATCACTCATCTATCGGTTAGTATCTATCATTCATCAAGATTATTTTCACACAAGTATGTGAAACATTAAGACTCTGGAAAACTAATTTATCATCCAGCCACCATTTCTCTACAAGGAGATCCTAAAGACTTTGATGAGTGCCCACTGTTGCCAAAATCCTAGCAGTATTTGACCACGGCTATGGAACTGGCCAGTTCAACCAGGCTGGTGAACCTGTTAGAAATATAAAAGAGGATGTGGTCCTAGGCTTGAGTAGGAATTCTCTGACACATTCCTTTAAAAAAAAAAAAAAGAACAATTAAAAGAAATAATGTTGGGGCACCTGGGTGGCTCAGTCAGTTAAGCGCCCACTTCTGTTCAGGTCATGATCTTGCAGTTTGCTGGTTTAAGTCCTGCATTCAGCTTTGTGCTGACAGCTCAGAGCCTGCAGCCTGCTTCAGATTCTGTGTCTCCCTCTCTTTCTCTGCTCCTCTCCCACTTGTTCCCTCTCTCTCTCAAAAATAAACAAACATTAAAAATTTGTTTAAAAATGTCAAACGTTTCCAAAGCCACCAATGGCCAGTCCAATCTTTATCACAATGCCATCTCTCTGGCTCTGTCTCTTTCATCTCCCTCCTTGCAAATAAAGGACTCTTGCCATTACATTGGGCCCACTTGGATAAACCAGGATAATCTCCCTGTCCGAAAGTCAGCCGATTAGCAACCCTAATTCCATGTGTAACCTTAGTCCCTCCAACACCTTGCCATATAATATACTCACAAGTTCTGGAGATTAGGACATAGACATCTTTG
>NW_021913896.1:0-1255 GCF_006229205.1 Suricata suricatta | reverse complement strand
GGGGAGAGAGAAGGAGGCAAACCATGAGAGACTCTTGAATACTGAGAACAAACTGAGGGCTGATGGGGGAGGGGGAATGGGGAAGGGGGGTGATGGGCATGGAGGAGGGCACTTGTGGGGAAGAGCACTGGGTGTTATATGAAAACCAACTTGACAAACTATACAAAAAATTTTAAAAATAAAATAAAAGTAGCCGGCAATTGAACAACAACAAAAAAATAAGCCCCCCTCCAGATTATTTTTACCACCCCCGGCCTCTTGGCCCCCTCCACCCTCCACACTTGGGCTGGTTATTTGCACAAACCACAGATCTGACCGTGACTCCGGCTCAAACAACCCGGAACGCCTCTCTCCTGGTCGCCACCAGGGTCACCCAGCAGGGCTGCTGCCAGGAGGTCCTGCCTCACTTCCCACCGCTTTGTCCCCTTCAGCCCACCTCGCCCACTCTGGTCTTTTCCTGATCCAATGCATTTCTTCAAATTGGGGAAAACAAACAAACAAAAAATCCCATGTATAATAACATATTAAACACTGTGGTTCCACCATTCAGATCTTTTCTGGGAGATTAAAAACAGTAATATTTACAGGTGCAACTGAAACGCTTTATGCTCCTTCCTCGAGTTCTTTCCCCTCCTTCCTGGCATCCTCAGATACAGCTGTCACCACGACCTCAACATCTCTTTCCAGCTTGGGTGTCTACCCCTTGGCTGGATATCATGTCCAGAAATGTGGCTTTTATGGGACTTATCCACATAAGTGCCATCTTGTTTCATTACAGAGGTTTTATTCAAACCACGCCCCTTGCCCCCAATCCAGACACCTTCCTACCTGGAATGGACTCCTCTTCATCCTGCAACACCCCTGCGAAATAATCCCTTCTCTGTGCAGCACAGTGGCTCAGACTAACATGGCTGTCTCTGACTCAGGGTTCCCACAGCTCTGGGGTCAGCTGCCCCGGCCCCGGAAACCACAATTTGTTCGTCACACCCCTCCCCCAAACCACAGTTCTCTGGGAGCGGAGGTCACGTGATACTCAGATCTGCGCCCGCAGCTTGCATCCTCCCGGACCAGACACCTGGTTCCATCCCTGAATGTCTCATGCATGGACGTGATGTCGAAGGCCCGTTCTCCCCACCTCTGTCTAGGAACTCCCCACACATGTCCCGAAAGTCAAGTCGGGGTCACCTCTTCTGGGAAGCCCCTCCTGACTACAGGGCTGGAGTGGACACAGCGTGATTTAGGCTGAACTTCTCCC
>NW_021913895.1:0-1255 GCF_006229205.1 Suricata suricatta | reverse complement strand
ATTGTAAATAGTTTTCTTGATTTTGTTTTCAGATTATTGCTAGTGTATAGAAATACAACCGATTTTTGTATATTGATCATCTATCTCTCACTCTCAATCTTGGTGAATTATTGATTAGCTTTAATAGTGTTTTAGTGTATTTCCCACATACAGGATCATGCCATCTGCAAACAGAGGTTGTTTTCCTTTTTTTTTTTTTTCTAATCTGTATACCTTTTCCTTCTTCTTCCTGCCTAATTGCCTTGACCAGGCCCTCCAGCAGGCCCCTGGCGTGCACCACTTCTGGGCACAAAGGGCCCCTCGTCACCAGCCGCAGCCAGCCGTGCTCCACGGCTCCCACGTGTGGCGCTCAGCCAACGGTGGGTGCAGTTGAAGGGTGATCACCTCAAGTCACTCACCCGTGTGGCAGGGTAACTCTGAGGTGCATGCCCCTGTCCCCGGGGTCCCCAGCAGGGCCACTGCTGCTGCCCGCCTTGGTAGCTGGGTCGACAAAATCCTTCTGTTTATTGTCTCCATTCCCTGTCCTACCTTGTCACTCTCCCACCGGAATGTTCTGGGACCTTTTCCCACGTGAGCCACTTGCCTTCCAGTCTTGTTTCAGGGTCTGCTTCTGGGGTCCCTGACCCAGGATAGAATCAAAGGCACAAGGATGAGGGCTGAGAGAGGGTCTTTAGGGAATCTGGGGTGGTCAGGGACACCTCCATTGTTTCTTCTTGATAGCACATCACCTACCATGGGAAGGAATGGTCCAGCAGATCACAGCCCACAGCCAAATCCAATCCACAGTCTTACGTTCTCATACTGTCTGGAGCTAAGAATCCTTACGTTTTGGTTTCATCGTGTTATGATGGTTTAAGAGGGACGAGTACTCTTTCCCCCAGTGTTGTTGCCATATGACTGATACATAACATTGTATTCTCCT
Organism: Suricata suricatta; assembly: GCF_006229205.1. Taxonomy (NCBI): domain Eukaryota; kingdom Metazoa; phylum Chordata; class Mammalia; order Carnivora; family Herpestidae; genus Suricata; species Suricata suricatta. The sequence goes on along the minus strand of NW_021913895.1, from coordinate 333 downwards.
TAGGTACGCAGCACAGTTGTTTGGGGTCTGGACATATTGTGAAATGCTTACCACAGTAAGTTTGGGTAATATCCATCACTACACATAGTTACCGAAATTTTTTTTCTCATGATGAGGACTCTTAAGGTTTACTCTCTTAGCAGCATTCAAATATATAATACAGCATTTTTACATCTCCATTTTTAAGGTTTCCACAATTCTTAACATGTAACAACATGCCACAAATGGCCACAAAATTGTACGTTTTAAAATATTTTCCTGAAAGAAATGAACTCTTTTAACACACAGGATGATAGGAGTGTGATTTTCCCACATTGATTAGAGGGCTTATTT
>NW_021913894.1:0-1255 GCF_006229205.1 Suricata suricatta | reverse complement strand
ACCAACAACATAAAAACAGCTGATTTACACAGATTTTGTGTATATATTATATACAGTGTTCTTAAGCTAGAGAAAATACTGAAATCATAAGGAAAAGAAAATGCAGTACGTTATAAAAAAAAATCCATATGTAAGTGGATCCATTTCATATCCGTGTTTGAAGGTCAACTCTACTGCCAGTTCTATACAGACTCTTCTAAAAAGTGAAGATGATAAGCCATCTCAGGAGTTGAAGAAAAAAAATTTGACAAAACATTCATTCATGATAAAACCTCTCAGGGAACTTAATCTGATAAAGAATACATACTTAAAAAAATCTACGGCTACCATCATACTTAGAAGGCATTCAGTCTTCCATCATTTCTTTTAATTACTAATTTTTAAGTGTATTTATTTTCTTTTTAATTTTTTTAAAATGTTTTATTTATTTTTGATACAGAGAGAGACACAGCATGTGAGGGGGAGGGGCAGAGAGAGGAGACACAGAACCAGAAACAGGCTCTAGGCTCTGAGCTAGCTGTTAGCCCAGAGCCTGACGCGGGGCTTGAACCCACAAACATGAGATCTGACCTGAGCCGAAGTCGGAGGCTTAACCAACTGAGCCACCCAGGCGCCCCAATGTCCGCTATTAACATCAGCCACAAGCCAAGGATATCTGCTCTCACCACTCCTATTTAACATAATCATATGCAAGGGCATATACAATAAGGCAAGATAAATAAGGCATACGGACTGAAAAGAAATAAAGCTGTCTCCATACACAATGTGATTTTCTCCAGAGAAAAATCACAAAATCTAAAAAATGTTAGCGGAACTAGTAAGATTAGCAAGGTTCTAAGACTAATATACAAAAACCAAATTTACTTCTGTATATTAAAAACAAGTGAGAAGTAGGAATTTTCTAAAGCACTATAACATTAAAAACTGCTTTGGGATAAGTCTTGACAAAAGATGTACAAGATTCATATCCTGAGAACTACAGAACATTGGTGAAAGAGACTGGGGAGAACATGGAGAAATAGAATTGGATGACATTTTCAAGATGTCTGTTTTCTTCTACTTAATCTATAAATTTAACCCAATTCCTGTCAAAATCCCAGAATTATTTGTGCAAGTTAGCAAACTGGTTCCCAAATGTATATGAAAATGCAAAGGAACTAGAATAATTAAAACAATTCTGAAAAATTTGGCAGACTTACATTCTCTGATTTCAAGACTTGCTATAAAGCTGTTGTTACCGAGACAGTGTGGTATT
>NW_021913893.1:0-1255 GCF_006229205.1 Suricata suricatta | reverse complement strand
CTCCAGAAACAATGACAAAACAAGATGGCAATAAATATATCAATAATTAATCTGAATATGAATGGACTAAGTGCTCTGATCAAAAGGCATAGGATAATGGATTAAGAAAACAAGACCCATCGATATGCTGCCTACAAGAGACACATTTTAGACCTGAAGACAGGTGAAGATTGAAAGTGAGGGGTTGGAGAAGTGAGGGATTGGTGTCAAAAAAAAAAAATAGCAATGGTTAAATCAGACAAACTAGACGTTTTGGTTCACGTATTATTTTTATCCTGCTTTGCTGTCAAGGTAATATTGGCTTCATGGAATGATTTTGAATTTTTTTCCATTCCATTTTTTCTATTCCATCTTTAAGATTTGGTAAACATTTTGTTTGTTTGTTTATTTATTTATTTTTATGTCTGTTGGCCTGCACCAATGAAACCATGTAGTCTTGGGTTTTTCTGCACTGGGAAATTTTGATTCCTAATTCAACGTTCATTCTTGCTATTGGTCTAAGAAGATTTCTGATTTCTTAGGGTCAAGATGTATAATTCATTCTTGGTAATTTGAGCAATTTTAGGAATTACTTGATTTTTTATTTCCCCTAAGTAGATAATTTAACACTTAGCTACCGCTTTGTTTTCTCTTCCATTTCTCATTTTCAATTTAGAGTATTCTCTCATTTTCTTAGTTACTGTAATTAAAACATTGCCAATTTTATTACTTTATTTTTTGGGAAGACGTTATTTCTTTCAATATTGTTTATTCTGACTTCTATTTTATTTCTGATTTTTCCTTGTTATTTACTTTCTCTACTTAATTTCAGTTAAGTTTCTTCTTTTTCTAGTTCCCTGTGGCGTAATGTTGTAATGGTATAATATTGTTTCCTTGAACATTTTTTTCTTACTAGCATTTATGGTATTAGTTTCACTCTAACATCTGCTTTTGCTGCATCCTATAGGTTTTGGAGTATTGTGTTTTCTTATTCTTTTGAGACTTATTTTGATTTTCCATTTGATTTCTTATTTGGCCCATTGCTAGTGCAGTAGTCTGTTGTTTGATGTTTACATTGTAAAATAATAAGTTTTAATCAGCACCTACTGTGTGTCAGACAATATTGCCATAGAAACATAAAATGGAAATTATTCAGAATTACAGAAATGCCCTTACTCTGTGTTGTGTTCTGCATTTCCTACATAGTTGATCTAGTTTTCTTTTCACCATATCAAATATATAAGCCTTCGGAAAGGTATAGTTGATTTTAAAGACA
>NW_021913892.1:0-1255 GCF_006229205.1 Suricata suricatta | reverse complement strand
CTTGGCCTTCCCCACTGTGAGAGCTCAGACTCCTCAGGCCAATGATACGGAGGATGAGTTCCCTACTACAAATATGTCTATCCAAATTACTCAGCCCAAGACTTGGGGCATGACTATTGAGTGGACACAGTGGACATATTTGGTACCTGGATTCTCCTTCAGTCAATGGCTTCCAGATCTGAACACTTATTTAAATCAAAGGATCATAATATTTTATTGGGTACCCTCAAATTTCTAATCATTTATTTCTGGTTCATTCTGATGACACAAATTGAATAGTTGTCAGTTGCCCATCTAGTTTGTCCTTAGAAACAAGATACTCTTTCAATTATCTCCATGACTCTCTGTAAGTCAGATTTCCTTGTCCGTTATTCTAAACTTGCCTCTCATTGTGATCATTGGATCCCATTGCCCTCGGTTTTAGTGAGCTACCATTGTCTTTGTTATTGGAGAACTTAGTTCTGTGACAGCTTCTCCAGATATCAGGCCTGACCCAGAAAGGAGAGCCCCAGCTGAAGTTTTTAGTGGTGCTGGTGTTCCTCTCATCAGGATAGCATTGGTAAATGATGATATATCCTCTAAGCTTTCCAGTAAAATATAATTATTTGGTGACTTTTTCTGGCTTAACATACTGCATTTACTTTAGCAAGTCTACTTTCTTGTTCCATTTAATCTCTTCCTACCCCATTTTCTCTGCAATTCTGATATTTCAACCTCACTTAGCAAGGGCTAGATTTTCTTCAATATCTCTAAGAACTATTCTAGTAGGGGGTTTTACAATTTCTTTGGTGTCCTTGTCAGAGTGTTGAATGCTGTATTTCAAAAGGGTGGGCTAAAATTGATAAACTCTCCTTATTAAATCTTGTTTTCTAGCCCCCTGATCAAACATGCTTGGAATCTATTTCCATGGGTACTTCCCTGGTTCCTACTGAGACTTGCTGAAATGCAGACCTTTCCTCTCTTATCAGGCCCAGCATCTTCAATCTGGCTTTGCTGTGACTTAACCTTTTGTGGTAAGCTTAGTGTTTGGGAAGGGAGATATGAGCAGATACTAAAAGGGAAAGGAGTGAGCTAGAAAGAAGTGTTATGTCTAAACATGGAGGGATAAGGCACTTCTGCTGGCTAAGAGAAGCTGCAGATAGTGGGTCTGGTTCTCAGCTTTTTCTTTCCTCTTACAGGCAATGAGAACATGTTTGTGTGCTACCAGGTAGTCCTTCAGGCTCTCACATGTGGTTTTTAAATTGCATGTTAATCA
>NW_021913891.1:0-2511 GCF_006229205.1 Suricata suricatta | reverse complement strand
CTGATACTTTATAATTCAATAGAATTTTCCCAAAGCAGAGTAGAAATTGATAAATGTGAGTTCAGCTAGCCTATCAACAGTTGACATTTGTCAAGAGAAAAAAAAAATGGAAGTATTTCCCCTCTGGTACTTTTCTGTAATAAATCACAACACTTAGGTTATTTGACCCAAGAAGACAATGAATCAGCAAAAGTTCTCATTAATTGTCTTACTTTTCTATAGCCTAGAAATTTTTTGCCTTAAAACTGTTTCTGCTTTTTAACTTTTGCACATCAATAATATAGCTCGACTATATTAAAAAAAGTCAATATGCAACTAATCAGTATCTATCTGATTATTAAAACTGAGTTACAAAGAATCAACCAGATGTTGTGTGGCAGCTTTTTACCCAGCTAATAAATTATGAAATAATGGTAATTTGACTTTACAAATTTATCTTCCACACGAGCATCCGATTTATATTTGTCTAAGTTTCTGTCAGTATTAATAATGTGCGTCATTAAAGAACACTGGGAGCAGCCAGGATGAAAAGGAAAGGTGAAGTAGGATAAATAGAGGACTGTCTTTTAATCAGTGAAGGCAGTCCGTACAAAGGGAGGAAAAATAAAGACTTCAAGAAAAATATTTAAATGCATTATAAAATAGTTTAAAACTTTTAATGGAGATCAGGTTATAAGAAAATACTTGTTTTGGGGTGCCTGGGTGGCTCAGTTTGTTAAGAGTCCCAACTGCTGATTTCAGCTCAGGTTATGATCTTGAAGTTGGTGAGTCTGAGCCCTGAACCAGTTGACTGTGTAGAACCTGCTTGGGATTCTCTATCTCTTTCTCTCTTTCTGCCCCTGACCCTCTGGCACACACATTCTCTCTCTCAAAATAAATAAATAAATTAAAAAAAATTGTAAATGACTTTGAAAGTGATAACTATGGCATTTTCTTTATTACATGTTAAATAACAAGATCCATTAGTGAATCTATTAAGTACTGTACCATAAGTTTGAAGATGTTATGAGGGTAAACAATATGTTTAAATACATGCAATATCTATAATGTGTCATGAAAATATATGAGATTTCTATTGCTGAAAAATATGCTGAAAATGTTAACACCACTATGTCGTGTTTTGACATTTATAACTGAAGGATGTATTAATTTGAAGTGAAGAGTTTAGTGAAAATAAAGAGCCAGCTCTTTAACTTCCTTGCATGCCAATTTCTCCTTCTACTGGCTGACATTTCTGGTTATTAAAGAGAATATTGTGTGAGAAGTGCTTAGCATGATGCCTAGCCTTAGGAAATATTTAAGGTATTCATGTATGTACATCCATCATAGACATTGCCAAAAACCATATCCAAATATATATTTTAAAGTGTGAGTATTGTAATGTGATCAATTACATTGTTGAACCACCATCACCATGGCACAAAGAGCATAGCACATTGGGAGTCTAGCAATTACAAAGAATTTTATGGGGAATTTAGTTCTAACTGGACATTAATAAATTCCTCTTGATTACAGTGCCTGATAGAATGAAAAGACAGCTTAAGCATAAACAGGGAAGGTTGGCTGAGTGAACACATGGGAAAAAGTAAATAGAAGTTTACGGTTACAGATGATAGAACTGATCGTGTTACAGGTTAGAGTGTAGACCTATCAGAGTTTTGAGAAGAGATAGAAAGCAAGATATTGTTTTTGTGACAAATTGTGGTGAATATAAAGCAAAAATATTCTGAGTTGTTTCTGTAGGTAATGAAGATTCATGGGCCAAATGTGCAAATTTGTGCCTTTGGACAAAAATTATTGTTAGAGTTTGGATTCAAGTTTGAAGAGGATTAGATATTTTCAGGACAGTTTTCATGAGAATGCAAAAATCAGAAAAGTGGTAATGAGAGCTTGAAACAGGGAATAAAATTGTCAAGAAAGTCACAAATGCAAGACATATATCAATCCAACTCACCACTATTTACCATAATAAGATCCTCATCTTGCAAAATTATTCACATGGCTTTTTGCCTATGAAACTCTATGTTTAGCAGTATATGCACACGCACATGCATTAACACACACACATACATATATGCCAAAATTTCCATCTAAAACGGTATGAAAAAGTCCTACTTTCCCTCTATATTAAATATATATCATGTATCTCACATTATGAGGTATAGTATCATGACAAGTTTTCTTTTTGCAGTTTTTCATTTATTTATAAGAGGAAATAAGAATAGCACTTTGAAACTTATAGTCACTAGGAGATTGAGACTAAATAATATTTGCCTAAAATTATTCAAATATCAAATAGAGTTTTAAGTACACCCTGAAATCCCAACTCAGTACAACTCCAATTGAAATAACTTTTCAATTTGAACCTTAAGTGTTTAAAGTCTCTGTTCCTAGCAGGATACTAAAGCATTTAATTTGATATGAGATGGAAGCAAGATGTCTAAAAATCAGACAAGTCACCCTATAATTAATATCTGAGGAAGAGTTTAGAACAAGGAAAAAAGAAAAAAG
>NW_021913890.1:0-1000 GCF_006229205.1 Suricata suricatta | reverse complement strand
CACCCCTGAGGGTGACACATGGCCGGTGTGGAGGGCAGAGCCCAGGAGACCTGGCTTCTAATTCCAGTCCCGCCCCCGGGATTCTCGTGACCCTGGGTCTGATCCTTGTCTGCACCTGTTTCCCATGTATAAAACAAGCAGATGGGAGCGTTTCGGGGCATTCCCTGGCGTGCTGACGTTCTGCTGAGGCCTGGCAGGGGTGGTGGAGGTTGCCGGGAGGGGGTGAGCCTCCCCCACCACTTCTCTGACCAGAGCAGCCTGGCATGAATCAAGCTTCCACCAAAGATCTCACTTGTAAATAAAATAGGGAAGGGGCGCCTGGGTGGCTCAGTCGGTTAAGCGTCCGACTTCAGCTCAGGTCATGATCTTGTGGTTTGTGGGTTTAAGCCCTGCATTGGGCTCTGTGCTAACAGCCCAGAGCCTGGAGCCTGCTTCGGATGCTGTGTCTCCCTCTTTCTCTGTCCCTCCCCCACTCACACACTCTCTCTCTCTGTGTCTCTCTCAAAAATGAATACACATTTTAAAAATTTTTTTTAAAAAGACAGGGAAGAACCCATGTGCTCCTCTTTAAGATGCTGGTTGATAAACTATAGAATAGCCACAAGATTTTGGGGGTGGAGCCTGGGTGGCTCGATTGGTTGAGGATCTGACTCTTGATTTCAGCTCAGGTCATGATCCAAAGGCTGTGGGATTAAGCTTGGAGTCAGACTCCACACTGACCATGGAGCCTGCTAGAGACTCTCTCCTTCTCTCTCCCTCCTCCCTGTGCACCCTCTCTCTCTCTCTCTCTCAAATAATAATAATAAAGAATGGGCATGAGATAGAATACTATACAATTGGAAACATGACACTGTCAAAAATAATAAGGAAATATCCCCAGGATATATAAAGTAATGATGTACCTGTTTTTTTCACCTAATTGAAGGGGGAGGAAACCTCTATCTGCACATGCGTGGTTTGCATAAGGAAGCACCAGAAAGACACCCGGATGTGCTGGACT
>NW_021913889.1:0-1255 GCF_006229205.1 Suricata suricatta | reverse complement strand
CTAAAGACTAGTTCTATGTAATTTCTTCTAGTGAAGTGTAGTATGTCAATTCATTAAGGAGATTGTCATACTCTTTCGTCTGTTTAGCACATCATTGAGGATTTATGCAACAGGCTTGGAGCTAATCCTTAGAGTACAAAGATCATTTATGGATGGAACAATATGAACCTGTCCACTTACAGCTCACCAAAATGAAGCAAATGATTGTTTCAGAGGACAAATTCCTGTTTGCTGAAGTAATATTGAGAAGAGAACAGGAAGGATTTGAATGTTGAGCTAAGGAACTAGGAAATTGACCTTTTTGCGGATACAATCTACCAGCCAACATAACTGGCCCCCACTAGCCCTGGTTTTCGCTAAGAATTTTAAATCTGGCGTATTTCACTATCCAGTGAGGCTTTGAAACACACTTCTGTGTAATAGGGATAGCTCTGAGGCCTTCAGTTGGTTTTTTAAAAAATCAGCTTCTGAAACCCAAAATGAAGGAAGGGGCAGAGATGTTTTCCTTAAGCACAATAAAGTGGAGGAAGGTTTCATTTCATATAAAAGAAGAGATTTTCTTGGTTCAGAGAAAGACTGTAAGGAAACACACAAACTTAATTTCTTTGGAAGGAGGAGGTGGGATTATAAATGACTTAATGTTTTCAAAATATCTTTCTACCTTTTTTAAAGAGAGGTCTAGATTTTATGGTAAGGAGAAAAACGTAAAAAACAATGAAATGGAGTAACCTTACAAGGTTTGCCAGTTGTGCTGCTTTACTTAAATTGCACTAAGGTCTGTCTGTGTACATTCACAGAAAGCCAAACCAACAAATGAAACAGCGATTGCAGAAGGCCTATGAGAAATCTTTTTCTAAAAATAGTACTATTATCAATTACTCAGGGGTTCTTGTAAAGTAATGGCTCATGAGCCCTCCTCAGCTGACACAAAATCCCGATAGGCTGTTAGCATGGGCCATGATTTTGTGGATGGCCAGGAGCCAGTATTCCCACGAGGAGCACAGCACCTCTGCCTTTGAACAGTTTCTCAAGGGCAGACCGCACGTGGTTCTCCCCCTTCCTGCCAAAAAGAAGAGGATGTGAAACTCCTCCAACACTGAAATATTAAAAAGAAAAATCTCTCAAGAGAAGGCCTAAACTAGTATAGATAAATCTGAACATTACTTGATACTATTTGGGACAGGTAATACAGCAGCATTAATGAAATATTATGGATTAAAATGAAAATACTTTCCTCTTAAATGGAAGTAGTTTT
>NW_021913888.1:0-1255 GCF_006229205.1 Suricata suricatta | reverse complement strand
GCCTGGGTGGCTCAGTCGGCTAAGCGTCCGACTTCGGCTCAGGTCATGATCTCACGGTTGATGGGTTCGAGCCCTGCGTCAGGTTCTGTGCTGACAGCCAGCTCAGAGCCTGGGGACTGTCTTCGGATTCTGTGTCTCCCTCTCTCTCTGACCCTCCCCTTCTCATGCTGCCTCTCCCTCTGTCAAAAATAAATAAAAATATTTTTAAAATTAAAAGAATGATAAAATAATTTTGTGAAACTATGTCACACACAGACACACACACACACTCTTAAAGTTGCATTTGAAACTTTTCATAAGTTTAAATCGTTGTAAAGATATGATTTCTGGCATACTGTAAATATCCATAACAAAACTGCCCCTGCCTGCACACTCCTTGGGAAAGCTTTATCTACGTTCAGTGGTGTGCACACCTGACTGTGAGGAGCACGCACGAAGACTACCCAATCTCTCGGAAACCACCACTGGGGCTCGTTCCACAGCGAGCTGCTGCTGAAGAGTGCCCTGGTGCCCCTGTTGTTCTGTGTGCATGTCCTAGGGCACAGAACAAGGTAGTCGTTCTGGAGGGGCCAACTCTAGCCTCATGCAGCTGTGCTGGTGAGAGTGGACTCAGCCTTTTGTTCCAGGGACTCCATGTGGAGGGCTAAGGAACGTAGCCTCTTTGCACTCAAAATATCAGATTCCATCAAGACTTTGGCAACATCATCATCATCTCCAAGAAAAAAGACCCCACTGATTACTCCATAGAGGCTGTGCATTTCCAAAAGTGAGATTCCAGGCCTGATTTCAACAATGTTTTGCATTGTATTCACTTAGCTAAAGCATTGATTCCTAGTTTAGCTGGGGATGGAAAGAACTATTTTCTCTGCGCAGTGAGTGCCTTCCTTCAGAGGCCAACAACCAATGAGTAGTGGTTTGAGGAGCTACACAGTGAGGCATTGAAATAGACTAAGAATCCAAGAGCGATAGGGAGTCTGGGTGGCTCAGTCAGTTAAGTGTCCGACTTCAGCTCAGGTTATGGTCTCACGGTTTGTGGTCTGAGCCCCATGTCGGGCTCTGTGTTGACAGCTCAGAGCCTGGAGTCTGCTTCAGGTTCTGTGTCTCCCTCTCTGCCCCTTCCCCATTCACACTCTGTCTCTTTCTCTCTCAAAAAAAAAATGTTTCAAGGATCCAAGAGCCATATATATATATGTCATTATATACACACACACACATATATATAAATATATATGTATATATCACACACAGACACACA
>NW_021913887.1:0-1255 GCF_006229205.1 Suricata suricatta | reverse complement strand
GCTGCAGCAGCAACTCCTTGCTCACGCATAGCAAATCTTTGTGAAGGAGGGATCCGGCCAGTGTGACTGCGAGGCCTGTGGCATCACATCTAGAGCCTCCCAGAGGCCAGAAGGTGTGACCTCCCCTCATTTGTCAGCAGAAATCTCCCCAGACGAAGGACAGTGGCAAGTCTGCCCTTCCTCCTGTCCTCAGACCCTTGGTAAGTGTGACTCTCTGGTCCTAGGTATTGAAGCACAATTGGTCATCAAATTGTCGTAATGTTCGACACAGCCACGGACCAGCTGGAGGTGGTCAGGAAGGACCACGATGCCCTGCGGGAGAGGTACAGCGAGAAAGTTGCCATCCACACCTCCGACTTGAGCAGCCTGGAGCAGCTGGAGGAGGAGAACCAGCGCCTGCTCAAGCAGACGGAGATGCTGACTCAGCAGCGGGACACCGCCATCCAGCTGCAGCGCCAGGGCGCCCTCTCCCTGAGGAGGTAAGAGCCGCCCATCCACCCCGGTACCGCGCCCAGAGAACGGCCAGGGGGCCACGTGGGGCTTCTTGGCCTCGGGACCACTCTCCTTGGAGGCCTTCCTACTCCCTGCAAGGCTCCCAGCCATTTCCAAGGAGTAAAAAGAAAGTGCGGGGAGGCCCACAAGTGACCGTGCCTTTGTATTGAAAACTATTTTCTTGGAACAGTTTGGAAACATTTTGTTGGCATTCAGTGTGTCGTGGGAATTGCACTCCTTCCTCCCATATGAACAGCTCTGGAGGGTTCGACCACCTGTTTCTTAGGTCTCCCCACAAGCCTGTCCCAACCACATCCCTCACCTGCCCAGCACGTAGGAGAGTTAATCATCCTAGGCATTGTTTCTTCTAAAAGCTCACTCATTTCAAGGTACATAATCTATCGGGAAGTGACCCCTGCCCTCAAGCACAGTTTCATAAGGTCCCTTCCTGCAGCACGCCAGTTCTCTGCGGGGTTCCCTGCTGTCCTGTGCATGCGGTTCTCTGGATGCAACAAAGATTAGGAGTTGCCAGGGTGCCTTGGACAGGTGTGGCTGTATACTGCGGGACTTCTCAGAGCCTTCACTCTGGTACTCTGTGCTAGCCTCTCCAGGAGGGGGACACCGTGTTTACCAGTGGAAGCCAGCAGAGAACACACTTTATTTTTTATGGCACTTCATGAAGTATCGTCCTTCTAAAGAACACACTTTCAGAATTGCTTCGGTAGAGCTGCAGGCTCAGATTTGCAGGGTCACCTGCGTGGAA
>NW_021913886.1:0-1256 GCF_006229205.1 Suricata suricatta | reverse complement strand
GGTGCGCACTTCACCTACTGCTGCTCATTTCGCCTCAGGCAGGGGTAGCCGAAATCCCTGCCTGAGCCAAGACAAACTGATTCCTCCCCCTAAGAAGCCAGCCACCAAAACAAATATATTTCATCTGTGGTAGTGCAAACGTGCATGGACTGGAACTTTGAACCGAGGCTGGTCTGGAAAATACAACTCGGCTCAACTGCGGCCCAAGGAGATTGGACTCATTAGAGTGGCCTACAGTGCCTAGCTCAGCGGAGCTTGGCGTGCTGCCATTCTAATCTCCATAGACACCAAGACAGAGCCTCTGAGAACAGCCTCAAGGCCTACCACATCCAACCAAGCCTATCCACAAGGGGGAGCTGCGGCTTTTTAAAAAAAATTTTTTTTCTTTCTCCAATTTTTCGTACTTATTTCTTTGTTATTATTACCTTTTTTTTTGTTTTTTTCTTTTTCTTTACTTAGCTGGGTGAAATTTTTACTCCTCATTTTCCTTTCTCCTGTCTCCCTTACTTTTTCACCTTCTAGCAACCCAGATATATTCTCCTGTATCTCATCCTTACCTCTCCCCTCAACTGGTCATACACTTTTAAACTGTCTACTGCCCTTTGTTGTCTCCGACCCCCTTCTATATTTTTTTCTCTTTTCTTCTTTCTCTTTTCTTCTTTCTCTTTTCTTTTTATTTTCTCTTCTTCTCTTCTTTTTGTCTCTTTCCTTTCCATTTTCTAACGCTTCTTTCCCCCTTTTATGTGTTTCTTTGTTTGATTTGTCTGTGTGTATGTGCGCTTCTGTTCCCTCTGTGTGTGTGTGTGTCTGTTTTCCTTCCTAGGACCGTACCAAGAAACATGCCAAAGTGTGCAAGAAGGCGAGTCCCAAATATTGCAGAGTAGGGAAATAAAATATTCACAGGCACAACAAGAGAAACCGAGAGACACCATTAAGAGAACATTCCCTGAAACGACAGGCCCTGGACAGTCAATAAGCCTCCTTTAACAGAGAAATATTAATAGGTGCACAGAGCACAATGAGCTTTCTAAAAGTGACAAGAGACAGAAAACTAGAAAAAATGACAAAACGAAGAAACTCTCCCCTGAAGAACTTCCAGGAGGAAGTCACAGCCACAGAACTGCTCAAGGCAGATCTAGACAACATATCAGATCAAGAATTTAAAAAGCTGGTCATAAGATTAATCGCTGGGGTTGAGAAAAGCATCAAAGAATCAACTGATGAATTAAAAAAGGCTATAGGTGAGGTGAATAACA
>NW_021913885.1:0-1256 GCF_006229205.1 Suricata suricatta | reverse complement strand
TAGAGTAACCAATAGCACATATTTCTGAGATAACTGACTTAAATGATAATCAATCCTTATGTTAAACTTCTAACAGTACCTTTGCCCTAACAGATCTGCCAGGCACAAAGCAAAAAGAAATACTGTCAATAAGATGAGTAGGTGAAACAAAAGGTGGAGGTTGCTGAGGCCTTGACACAACTTGGCTAGTGGGGATCACAGCAGTCGGGGAGTCTCTAAAATCCCATGAACAGCAAATGGCACAGTTTTGGGTCAGAAGGGCCTGGAGCTATTTCTTTCTTAACCTAGTTCCTCAGCGTCCCTTTGGAAATACATATGAATAGACCATCAGCTCCTATGTCATGCCCATTATTACTGGATAAGACTGTCATTTTTACCAGAAGGTATTATCCACCATGTGCATTCATCTACGGAATTTATTATATACCATAAAATTGATCACCAAACAGCACCTAAGAAAGTGAAACAAGGGGGGGAAATGCACAATTCACGGCCATGCAAAGTCACCTAATCCCTTAAAAAAGAATTGCCACTTCATTGCTTCTTCTGTAATCCATCAGCAAGGTCTGCAAACTCTTTAAACTCGGTCATGCACAAGGGATTACAGAAAGAGCCATATACAAAATAGGATTTCATATTAAAAAGGCTATTGGGAAGTTATGTCCCAGATATCTTCCTGCTTTTTGATGAGGAAAACATTCACATGAAACATCAATCAACAGCTAGAGCCACATGAAAGAAAACTTGAAATAACCATTTATAAATAAATGAATCCACATGGCTGGAGATGAAGTAACTTATTTAAAGTTCCAAGGTCTTTACATATGAGAATCTGATCATGCTGTGGCCGATGATAAGAAAGGATTCACAGACTGCATATTATCATAGAAATGAAGATGTCACTCCAAGGGTAACCTCATTTGAGTTTATTTATGATAGTCTTTCTTATACAAGGTTAAAGCACTTGAGTGTTTTAATTGAGTTAGAAACTTACAAGTAAAAAACACATGATGAAACACTGAATAGGGAAAACTAATAAAATGAGAAAAGGAGAGCAGTTGTTAACAAATTATCATCCTTGTCTCATCTTTTGAAAAAAAAAATCACACTACCCAATAACAGAAATGTCTCTCACTAAACTGAAGCAATGGTTTGGAAAACATTCACTTATCTATGATTGAAGCTTCAAGTCAAAGCATACATGAAAAGACATTTAGGAAATATTTTTCATCTTAGCCTTCTGGGTTGAATCACAC
>NW_021913884.1:0-1256 GCF_006229205.1 Suricata suricatta | reverse complement strand
TGTTGGGCAGGAAATATTGTGAGAAATAGGCTCCTAAGGGTGCTCTCCCCTGGCAGCTTCTAGGCAAACCTCAACATCCAGCACTGCCAGTGTGAGTCCGGGGCCACCTGAGAGATTTTACTTGGGTTGGAATTGGTTCCTATCTACTTTCCCTCAGCTCATCTCCTTGCCTTCTTTTGTCCCCTTTCTGCTCAGAAAATCCGCTCTAAGGTAGAGCTGGAAGTGCGCGACCTCCCCGAGGAGCTGTCTCTATCCTTCAATGCCACCTGTCTCAACAATGAGGTCATCCCAGGCCTCAAGTCCTGTGTCGGACTCAAGATTGGAGACACGGTGAGGTGGGCTGGGCTGGGCACGGGCTGAGGCTGTAGCTCTGACCTTGGCCTGTGCCCCCAAGCATCTGTGGGCACCCCTCCCCTTCCTTCCCTGTACCATCTTCCTGAAGGTCATTACAAGGTAGATATAATGGAGCTGCTGGCCTTTTCCTCTGAGGCTCCTGGTGTCTAAACTTCTCCACTAAGTAGAGATTTTTTTTAAAAACTTGCATTTAGCTTACCTTTGCTTATTGCAAATGAAAATATTTCTTGCCCTTGGCCCCCAACCTGTCTCCAGCCTCTCCTAGGGTAACACTGTCTTTTAACGTAAAATGGCAGTGTCCTCTATAGATCGTTTCCGAGCGCTGACTTTGTGCCAGGCATTGTTCTAGCTGCTGGAGGTTCAGCAGCAAAGGGAACAGGCAAAAACACCAAACACCCACTCTCATCGACTTCCAGAATGCAAATGTTCATTTTGCCCCTCCAGTCCCTCTGTGGCCTCTATGGCTTTCTTTCCTTAGTGGTTCTCCTCTGCTTCTGCCGAAGGGGGAGGGGTTGGTGCAGAGGGAAGGAAGCAGGAAAGGGGATAGCTATCTCTCTATCATCTGTATCTCTATCATCTATCTCTATCCAACTGTACATCTGTCTATATTTATATTCTAGAACACATGCACATATCCTGTCTAAGAAATGTTGGCCGGAAAGCTGTTTGCACAAGTGAGGATGTATTATATGGAAATGAAACAGTAGCCTCTGAGCCTGTGGTTGGTCACTTGTGGCATCCTGTGGGGCCAGATAGTGCTTCATGTGTCTTGCCGACCTTGGTAATCAGTACAGCTAGCTTAGTTGGCCGGGGCAGAATTTTTATAAGATCACAGGTTCTGTTCTGCTTGAGCTGGCTTATTTCCCAGGTGGAGTTAAATACACACACACACACACACACAC
>NW_021913883.1:0-1256 GCF_006229205.1 Suricata suricatta | reverse complement strand
CAAAGATGTCTATGTCCTAATCTCCAGAACTTGTGAGTATATTATATGGCAAGGTGTTGGAGGGACTAAGGTTACACATGGAATTAGGGTTGCTAATCGGCTGACTTTCGGACAGGGAGATTATCCTGGTTTATCCAAGTGGGCCCAATGTAATGGCAAGAGTCCTTTATTTGCAAGGAGGGAGATGAAAGAGACAGAGTCAGAGAGATGGCATTGTGATAAAGATTGGACTGGCCATTGGTGGCTTTGGAAACGTTTGACATTTTTAAACAAATTTTTAATGTTTGTTTATTTTTGAGAGAGAGAGGGAACAAGTGGGAGAGGAGCAGAGAAAGAGAGGGAGACACAGAATCTGAAGCAGGCTGCAGGCTCTGAGCTGTCAGCACAAAGCTGAATGCAGGACTTAAACCAGCAAACTGCAAGATCATGACCTGAACAGAAGTGGGCGCTTAACTGACTGAGCCACCCAGGTGCCCCAACATTATTTCTTTTAATTGTTCTTTTTTTTTTTTTTTAAAGGAATGTGTCAGAGAATTCCTACTCAAGCCTAGGACCACATCCTCTTTTATATTTCTAACAGGTTCACCAGCCTGGTTGAACTGGCCAGTTCCATAGCCGTGGTCAAATACTGCTAGGATTTTGGCAACAGTGGGCACTCATCAAAGTCTTTAGGATCTCCTTGTAGAGAAATGGTGGCTGGATGATAAATTAGTTTTCCAGAGTCTTAATGTTTCACATACTTGTGTGAAAATAATCTTGATGAATGATAGATACTAACCGATAGATGAGTGATAAATAGAGTTGAGATAATTTCTGACCTCCCAGGAGTTCTAACTAGCCATGAAAATGTACAATGTATGGCACACTCTGATAAGGACAGGAAATAAGGGAAACAGTAAGCATGAAAAAGGTGAAAGTATGATGCAAATTAAAAGAAACTGTTTTCATAATCCGAGGTGGAGAACTTGAACTTTAATGGGGACGACAACAGCTCCTAATTAGGGGCTGATGCCATCAGTCCCACGTGAGGACAGATTCTTGAATTTTTGACTCCTGGACAAACTCTCATCATCCCTTCTTTTAATTTTCTCATAGGATTGTATCTTCCTATTCAAGGAATATCAGACATCTTTTCATAAGACGAAGAAACAAATTTTAGAGTCCTTAGGAGAAAAATCTTTTGAGGTTTCAGAAATGTATATATTTGGAAAATTTGAAGCTTTCTGCAAAAGGCTGGAGAAGGTAACCATTATGTC
>NW_021913882.1:0-1256 GCF_006229205.1 Suricata suricatta | reverse complement strand
GGGTGGCTTAATCAACAGAAATTTATTTTCTCAAATTTCTGGAGGCTGGAAACCTGAGATCAAGGAGGAAAAATTTGGGTTCAGGCAAGACCTCTTTTCTTAGCTTAGCTTGTACCTCATATGGCCTTTTCTCTGTGCACAGGTACTTCTGATGTCTCTTCCTCTTCTTAGAAGGACACCAGCCCTATCAGATAAGGGTCATACCCTTATGACCTCGATTTAACCTTAATTATCTTAAGGCCTTATTTCTAAATACCTTGGAGGTTAGGGTTTCAACATATGAATTGAGGGATTAGGATACAATTCAGTCCATCACACTTTGGTTACCTGAAATCAGCCATGGTGGAAGCATATCCACCACAGACATTGGTGTTTAAAGTTTCTTTTTGAAGAGTCAGTTTATCAACACAACACTGGGATAAAGAAGAAGACCTCATTAAATTGAGAAGGTTTCTGTAAGCACATCTGCTGATATAACATTATTCAGAACTTAATCCTAAAGTCACATCTAGCTGAAAGGAAAAATAGAAAATATATTCTTTTTAGTTGGATAGCAATGTGCCCGGCAAGAAAAAAAATCAAGATTCTCTTTCTTAAAAAGGAAGAGAATAGCCTTTGTGATAGGCAACTAGCATTCTCTTTTAGAGAATGGTACCCCTGAAAACCAACACTTACCCTTCATTTCTTTGGATACTTCCTCTTAGTCCTAAGTGTGTGTGTGTGTGTGTGTGTGTGTGTGTGTGTGTGTGTGTGGTAATACTCTCAGCATTAAGGCATGTCACATACTCTGAGACCTACCTATAGTCCTCAAAACTCTCAGATTTTTCACCACCCAACCCAACTCTTTGCCTTATTAATGTTCTTTTAAATATATATTTCTCTGTAACTAGGTAGCAGTTCAGAAAAATTTATGGTAAAGTACAATTATGCTAACCAGTGAAGAAATCTTAAATGCTCTCTCTCTAAAAGGCATCTCTCCCTTCTAACATCCTTCTACATTTTAACCTGATTTTTTTTATCTGAGAAAATAACCTCTAATTTTATGTTCTCTTTCTTTTCAGCTTTATAACTTCATACAATTAAAATTACTTCATTTCTAAAAAAAAAAAAAAGCAAAACACCATTCTAATGGTATCCACAGGTTACTATCTTGTGCTAAAGAAATTTGAAGTTACTCAGGAACTTGAATTAGACTCAGCTTACACCAAAAGTTATAAAAATACATGTGAAGTCTTTACACTAGAAATATTAACTAA
>NW_021913881.1:0-1256 GCF_006229205.1 Suricata suricatta | reverse complement strand
GCAAATTGCTGGGAGAGTTGGGGGGAAATGGGGTAACTTCAAATGGGTGAGGGATTTTTTTTTAGTGTGCTACTAAACTTAATTGTAATGGTTGTACAACTCTGTTCAGTAATCATTAAAAAAAGCAAAAGTTTTACAATTTAAACGGATGAATGGTATAGTATTGTGAATTTCAGTAAGCTTTTACAAAAACTATATCTACTAACATTAAAAACAAATACATAAAATACAAATTTAATTGTCTGGAAATAACAGATTAGGTGGTAAAAACCAAAGAGTAAACTGGGAGGTCGTGTAATAATATAGAGAATGAGTACAGGTGCTCAGAGGTCAGACTCTTTAACTTAGATCTGGTTCTGCCACTTGCTAACTATATGAAATTCCTCAGGTTCTTTGCATTATAATATTATCTACTGTGTTGTCCTAAGGATTAAATGGGATAGAATATTATAAAACACTTAATGCAACTGTTGGCACATGAAAATCACTCAGGAAATCTTAGGTCATTTGAGGTAGGATCTATTATAAAAGAAGTAAACTAGTTGGGTTTTTCTCCAGGGTTTTCTGCCAATTTAATGTTGAACTTATTTTTTAAAGCTTTTATTTTATTTTTTTTTAATTTGGGCTATGTTTTATTTTCATTTTTATTACTATTTTTTAAAGTAATCTCTACACCTAACATGGGGCTCAAACTTACAACCCCAAGATCAAGAGTCACATGTTTTACTGACTGAGCGAGCCAGGTGCCCCAAGTTTTCATCATTGAAAGTATTTGTATATGGGGTGGCTGGGTGGCTTAGTTGGTTAAGCATCCAACTCTTGGTTTTGGCTGAGGTAATGATCTCAGGGTCATGAAGTTGAGCCCTGCAACAGGCTCTGTGCTGAAGTGTGGAGCCTGCTTGGGGTTCTCTCTCTCCGTACCTCTCTGTCCCTTCCCCTCTCATGTATATGCGCACTCTCTCACAAAATGAACATTTTTTTTAAAAAGGCTTCCCAGAAAAAAGTATTTATATACTTTTATTTAAAAGTATTTAAAAAAGTATTTATATACTTATCGCAGAAATTTTTGGAAACAAAAGAAATAAAAAATAGAAAAATATTTTAGGGGCACCTGGGTGACTCAGTCGGTTAAGGGTCTAACTCTTGATTTTGTCTCAGGTCATGATCTAACAATTTGTGAGATTGAGCCCCGAGTTGGGCTCTGTGCTGACAGCATGGAGTTTGCTTGGGATTCTCTCTGTCTCCCTTATTCTCTC
>NW_021913880.1:0-1256 GCF_006229205.1 Suricata suricatta | reverse complement strand
TTTTTTCCTTTTTTGGCTTTACTCTTTATTTATTTATGTTTAATTAATTGCCCAAGGTCACAGAGCTCATAGGTTACAGTGGAAAGGCAGAAATACACACAGGTATGTACCTACCACTCCTTGAATTGCCTGTCATGCCTTCAGGTCCCCAAACTTCGTCCTATGTGGGAGGAAACTATTCTAAAATAAATGATGTGCTTCCTTGCCTCCCTGAGCCAAGAAAATAATTGGGCTTTTTTTTTTAATGAGTAAAGTTTCCTGTGCACATGCACTGATTTGGTTATAGAGAGTGCACCACAGAGGCTCCCGTTAAATCAGCTTTGTTTCCCTCTACGGTGTCAGGCTGTCACCCATCGTGTCTCACGGTGTCTGCCACTAACAGGCTCTTTGATGATTCACTCTCGGATCTACGACAGACCAAAATTCAGCTCACAGGGATTTTTTGGGTAATTATGTGTTAAAAAAAAGCATTATAATAAGAAAGTGATAACAGTTAAGATTCATCTGACATTGACTCTTGCACTTTACATTTATTAGTTCCTTTAACCTCAAAACAACTACTGGTCCGTCATCACCACAGGTACTGTCATCATCACAGTCACCACTGCCTTCATCACCTCCATCATCACCATCATCACCGTCACCATTATCGTCATCATCGCCACCAATATCACCGTCAGTATCATCGCCACCAGCTTTACCATCAAGATCAGCAGCATCATAGCCATCGTCACTGTAATAGCCCACTGTTGCCATTGTTAGCATCACAATCATCACCATCACTATCATCACTGCCATCCTCACCATCATCATCATCCTCATCATCACCATTATCACCATCACCATCGTCATTGTCACCACCCCCACACCACCATCATCAGCATCACCATCACTATCATCATTATCATCATCATCATCCCCATATTACTAATGAGTAAACTGAAGTCTGGGGAGGTGAGGTGGCTCATTCAGGGAGGCTATTAAGGGCTGAACTGTGCTCCCACAAAATCCATTCTAATTCTCACACCTCGGAATGTATCTGTATTTGGTTGTAGCGACTTTAAAGAGGTGATTGGCATTAAATGATGTTGTAATCCTAATCTTAATCCTACTCGACTATCCCTATGAGAAGAGCAAATTTGGACACAAAAGAGAGACCAAGAACCCATGTGCTCAGAGAAAAGACCACGCAGACATAGCAGGAAGGTGACCGTCAGCGAGCCATGAAGACAAGTCTCAGGAGAAGCCAACTGTGC
>NW_021913879.1:0-2513 GCF_006229205.1 Suricata suricatta | reverse complement strand
CTTTTTTCTTTTTTCCTTGTTCTAAACTCTTCCTCAGATATTAATTATAGGGTGACTTGTCTGATTTTTAGACATCTTGCTTCCATCTCATATCAAATTAAATGCTTTAGTATCCTGCTAGGAACAGAGACTTTAAACACTTAAGGTTCAAATTGAAAAGTTATTTCAATTGGAGTTGTTCTGAGTTGGGATTTCAGGGTGTACTTAAAACTCTATTTGATATTTGAATAATTTTAGGCAAATATTATTTAGTCTCAATCTCCTAGTGACTATAAGTTTCAAAGTGCTATTCTTATTTCCTCTTATAAATAAATGAAAAACTGCAAAAAGAAAACTTGTCATGATACTATACCTCATAATGTGAGATACATGATATATATTTAATATAGAGGGAAAGTAGGACTTTTTCATACCGTTTTAGATGGAAATTTTGGCATATATGTATGTGTGTGTGTTCATGCATGTGCGTGTGCATATACTGCTAAACATAGAGTTTCATAGGCAAAAAGCCATGTGAATAATTTTACAAGATGAGGATCTTATTATGGTAAATAGTGGTGAGTTGGATTGATATATGTCTTGCATTTGTGACTTTCTTGACAATTTTATTCCCTGTTTCAAGCTCTCATTACCACTTTTCTGATTTTTGCATTCTCATGAAAACTGTCCTGAAAATATCTAATCCTCTTCAAACTTGAATCCAAACTCTAACAATAATTTTTGTCCAAAGGCACAAATTTGCACGTTTGGCCCATGAATCTTCATTACCTACAGAAACAACTCAGAATATTTTTGCTTTATATTCACCACAATTTGTCACAAAAACAATATCTTGCTTTCTATCTCTTCTCAAAACTCTGATAGGTCTACACTCTAACCTGTAACACGATCAGTTCTATCATCTGTAACCGTAAACTTCTATTTACTTTTTCCCATGTGTTCACTCAGCCAACCTTCCCTGTTTATGCTTAAGCTGTCTTTTCATTCTATCAGGCACTGTAATCAAGAGGAATTTATTAATGTCCAGTTAGAACTAAATTCCCCATAAAATTCTTTGTAATCGCTCGACTCCCAATGTGCTATGCTCTTTGTGCCATGGTGATGGTGGTTCAACAATGTAATTGATCACATTACAATACTCACATTTTAAAATATATATTTGGATATGGTTTTTGGCAATGTCTATGATGGATGTACATACATGAATACCTTAAATATTTCCTAAGGCTAGGCATCATGCTAAGCACTTCTCACACAATATTCTCTTTAATAACCAGAAATGTCAGCCAGTAGAAGGAGAAATTGGCATGCAAGGAAGTTAAAGAGCTGGCTCTTTATTTTCACTAAACTCTTCACTTCAAATTAATACATCCTTCAGTTATAAATGTCAAAACACGACATAGTGGTGTTAACATTTTCAGCATATTTTTCAGCAATAGAAATCTCATATATTTTCATGACACATTATAGATATTGTATGTATTTAAACATATTGTTTACCCTCATAACATCTTCAAACTTATGGTACGGTACTTAATAGATTCACTAATGGATCTTGTTATTTAACATGTAATAAAGAAAATGCCATAGTTATCACTTTCAAAGTCATTTACAATTTTTTAAAATTTATTTATTTATTTTGAGAGAGAGAATGTGTGTGCCAGAGGGTCAGGGGCAGAAAGAGAGAAAGAGATAGAGAATCCCAAGCAGGTTCTACACAGTCAACTGGTTCAGGGCTCAGACTCACCAACTTCAAGATCATAACCTGAGCTGAAATCAGCAGTTGGGACTCTTAACAAACTGAGCCACCCAGGCACCCCAAAACAAGTATTTTCTTATAACCTGATCTCCATTAAAAGTTTTAAACTATTTTATAGTGCATTTAAATATTTTTCTTGAAGTCTTTATTTTTCCTCCCTTTGTACGGACTGCCTTCACTGATTAAAAGACAGTCCTCTATTTATCCTACTTCACCTTTCCTTTTCATCCTGGCTGCTCCCAGTGTTCTTTAATGACGCACATTATTAATACTGACAGAAACTTAGACAAATATAAATCGGATGCTCGTGTGGAAGATAAATTTGTAAAGTCAAATTACCATTATTTCATAATTTATTAGCTGGGTAAAAAGCTGCCACACAACATCTGGTTGATTCTTTGTAACTCAGTTTTAATAATCAGATAGATACTGGTTAGTTGCATATTGACTTTTTTTAATATAGTCGAGCTATATTATTGATGTGCAAAAGTTAAAAAGCAGAAACAGTTTTAAGGCAAAAAATTTCTAGGCTATAGAAAAGTAAGACAATTAATGAGAACTTTTGCTGATTCATTGTCTTCTTGGGTCAAATAACCTAAGTGTTGTGATTTATTACAGAAAAGTACCAGAGGGGAAATACTTCCATTTTTTTTTTTTCTCTTGACAAATGTCAACTGTTGATAGGCTAGCTGAACTCACATTTATCAATTTCTACTCTGCTTTGGGAAAATTCTATTGAATTATAAAGTATCAG
>NW_021913878.1:0-1256 GCF_006229205.1 Suricata suricatta | reverse complement strand
CTCTTCCTTTAAAGAAAAAATATTTATTTTGAGAGAGAGAATGGGGAAGGGACAGAGAGAGAAGATGGTGAATCCCAAACAGGCTCCATGCCATCAGTGCAGAGCTGGAACCCACAAATCCTGAGATCATGGCCTGAGCCAAAATCAAGAATCAGACACTTAACCAACTGAGCCAGCCCGGCATCCCAGTGAGGGCCTTCTACCTGACCTACAGATGGTCTTCTCACTGAGTGCTCACAGGTTCTTTCCTTAGTGTATGCACAGGTAGAGAGAAAGAGAAGAAATAGGCTCTCTTGTCTCTTCCTCTTCTTAGGAGTGTTCTAATCCCGTCATGAGAGGACCATTCTCCTGACTTCATCTAAATCTTCCAAAGTCCCCAACTCCAGATGACCACACATTGGGGGTTAGAGTTTCAACATATGAATTTTGGGGAAGACATAAACATTCAGCATGTAACAGTCATATTACTTGTGATTTTAAGATACTGTGTGTGAGTACACACAAACATATACATGTTAGTGTATATACATATATGTCTTTAATGCATAGCATTATATGTCTTATTTTAAAGAGTTAAAATTTATTAAAAATTTAATTGATTCACTTATTCATTTTTCAATTTTTCACTTTATTTTTGAGGACTTGCTGTGTGTTAGAGGAGTGAAATGCACCTTATTCACTTATACATAATTTATGATTTAAGACACTTGAATATATCAGGCAGTCAATCCCTACCTAAAACTGAATTAATCAGTGTCCTTTTCTAAAGTTAATAATAACAAGATTATTGATTATATTTTGATTCTGTAGAACTTCATGCATCAAGACACTATTACTGGCTCTGGTAGGAAAGCTTTATTGTGTTTTCTACTTTAAAATATAATTTTTAAATGGGTGGCTGGGTGGATCAGTCATTTAAGCATCCAACATCAGCTCAGGTCATGACATCACAGTTTGTGGGACAAGCCACACACTGGCTCTGTGCTCACAGCTCAGAGCCTGAAGCCTGCTTCGGATTCTGTCTCTCTCTCTTCCTGACCCTCCTTCTTTCCCTCCCTCTGTCCCTCTCACTCTCTCTCTTTCTCTCTCTCTCGAAAATACACAGCAAAAAGAAAATTTTTAACATAATGTTAACTTATTTACACTATTTTGTTCAATATATTTCTTAAATATCTATGCTACATTAAAATGAATTTGTCTAAGAGTAAACTTACAAAAATTATATTAGTACATTATGAAACCAAAAATATCTAGTA
>NW_021913877.1:0-1256 GCF_006229205.1 Suricata suricatta | reverse complement strand
TAACTCTCTCCCCAGCCATTGGAATCACCTCACAATCTCTCCAAACATACACATCACCTCCTATGACACACACTGACACACACACCACCACCCATCGCCCAGCGTAGGCACACTGAGCTATGACCTTAGCCTCACCCTGAGACGAGCCCAAATTTTCATGGCTGTTACTGTTTGCCCTTGATAAAGATCCTGCAAAACATGCCTATTGACCTCTCAAATCCTAGGAGCCTGAGGCCTTCACCTTGAGGCTGCTGTTTCAGATTTGCTTCTGAAGTTGAGAATTGGCTTCTATCACGTGAGCGGAGCTGACCCCTCCCCCCTCCTTTTTGGGACAGGTTGGCTCCAGTCTCTCCCAGGCCCCTGGGAACTTCCAAGTGCAGGTGTACTAGACAGTACATTAGTGAAATGCTTTGCCTTTGGGAAAAGCTTGAACTTCTTTACAAATGCTGAGTAACTTTAATTAGAATTTCAAACCAGGTCTGCAGAGGAGGGATTATTTATAGACCTTGCAGTAGGAGTGTGTGTGTGTGTGTGTGTGTGTGTGTGTGAGTGAGAGAGAGAGAGAGAGAGAGAGAGAGGATTTGAACCCACATCAAGAACCGAACTGAGAGGGAACCTGGCGGGGAAGGTTTGGGGAGTTAGGCACCTGGTTGAGCACTTTCTCTCAGCTATGGGAGTTTGGATTCTGTTTCGGAGCGCCCCGGGGAGGATTACAGCAGTAGGTCTCTAGTAGCTCCAAGATGGAGTGGGTTTGGCCACCCCCTCATTGCTCTAAGGGGAGGTGTAGGCGGTGCTAACGGTGAAGGGTTCAGCCAGTCTTCCAGGATGCGTCTTCCACTAGGCAGCTGGAATTTTCTAAGAGAATAACAGGTGTTGTTTTTTAATTTCCAATTATTCTGGAACCATTGGCTATAAGGCATTATTTTTTTTCCAGAGAACGTCCTGTCAGTATTTTGTTTTCTCTGTACAGACCCGGCAATAGCAAAATAAAGGAAGAAAGAGGAAGCGTTTATTTGTACCCGGTAAAGCTACCGTCCTGGAGCGCGCAGCAGACAGCAGTAATGGCCTAACTGAACAATTCCTAGACTCTGTCAGATTGAGATGAATATTTTATGAACATGTATGATTTGAAGGCTTCTTTACTGAAAGCAATATTCTTATAAAATATTCTTATAATTGAAATCAGATGAAAAAATGCCAGAGATAAAGGTGAAGACAGCACCCCTCCTTTGTCCCTGGGCTGGAGGTCAGGTCAC
>NW_021913876.1:0-1256 GCF_006229205.1 Suricata suricatta | reverse complement strand
GGAAGACAGATGAAATTCTATAAAAAGTCACTGAAGGAAAAACTTCAATAATGCCGCACAGAATGTTGACTGTGGGAAGACAGTCGTAGCTGATAAAGAAGCCAACAGTAGATGTGTGCAGTGTTTTGACAGTAATTAGAGATGAAGAGCTCACTTCCAGGAGAAGAGAAATGCAACCAGTGAGGCAGAGTAGGAAGCAGAGGTGGGTTTACACAGGTGCAATGAAGCTTGCAGCAAAGCCTTCCAAGGCACCAGAAAAAGAGTTAGCCCTTGGGTTTATATGGTTATCTGTTTTTGCAAATTTTTCTGAAGGACAGTAATTAACAGTGGGTGGTTGAGGTCACTCTTAGTTTCCACCCCACCTTAGTCATTGTTATTCTTCTTGTGCTTCATGTTGGAGCCATCATGGACATTTTTGAGATCCAACTAGAGGGAAATTGAGCATTCATTTTGTTTGGGTTTAGTGGGATATATTTAACACTTCTGTTGGTACTTAAGTTCTTACTAGCTGTCCTGGTGCAGGAAAAAGCCAGGAATACCCGTCTTGCCTTGTGGATAGACTCACTCAGCATCTTAACACAAAGATGTTTGCACTATAAACAGGTCCTGTGCTCAGGGTCTGCAAGAATGGAGTCATGATGACAGAGGAGGGTAGTCTATGGGAAATTCTTCCTGGTTGTTTGGTAAAATTTCAAGTGAAGATTAACTTCTTAAAAATTCCTTGTCAAACAGAAGTTTGTTAGGATATATTTTATAATGCAAGGTATAAAATTATAAAAGCACCACTCATTTGTGTGGGAATTGCAAGAAATAAAATGTATCAGAATTTCTATTTGTAGAACCTGAGTTTGTAGCAATACAACAAACAGCATATATCTGTGTGAGATCTTTTTTTTTTTAATAAAAAACATTGGGTCAACTATATTAAGGGGGAAAAATCTCCCTGTAGGAAATATTACAAAGTGTATTATAGAAAGAGGCAAAGAATTTGCAACTATAACATGTAGGAAAATAAGTTTCAAAAATGTGTTTGTGATAATTAATAAAAATATTTTATCCTATTTAGTGATTTTTTTGTGATGTTTTAAATATTCAATTTGTGCCTAAGTTTGTATTTTTTCAGTTAAAGAGGGCTCCCCTCAAAATTTAGTGACCGTTGCTGTTAGCATTTTCAGTCTGTTCAAAACAACTTTTTTAATGTTTATTTATTTTTGAGAGGGAGAGAGACAGAGTATGACCGGGGGAGGGGCAGGGAG
>NW_021913875.1:0-1256 GCF_006229205.1 Suricata suricatta | reverse complement strand
GAGAGAATAAGGGAGACAGAGAGAATCCCAAGCAAACTCCATGCTGTCAGCACAGAGCCCAACTCGGGGCTCAATCTCACAAATTGTTAGATCATGACCTGAGACAAAATCAAGAGTTAGACCCTTAACCGACTGAGTCACCCAGGTGCCCCTAAAATATTTTTCTATTTTTTATTTCTTTTGTTTCCAAAAATTTCTGTGATAAGTATATAAATACTTTTTTAAATACTTTTAAATAAAAGTATATAAATACTTTTTTCTGGGAAGCCTTTTTAAAAAAAATGTTTATTTTGTGAGAGAGTGCGCATATACATGAGAGGGGAAGGGACAGAGAGGTACGGAGAGAGAGAACCCCAAGCAGGCTCCACACTTCAGCACAGAGCCTGTTGCAGGGCTCAACTTCATGACCCTGAGATCATTACCTCAGCCAAAACCAAGAGTTGGATGCTTAACCAACTAAGCCACCCAGCCACCCCATATACAAATACTTTCAATGATGAAAACTTGGGGCACCTGGCTCGCTCAGTCAGTAAAACATGTGACTCTTGATCTTGGGGTTGTAAGTTTGAGCCCCATGTTAGGTGTAGAGATTACTTTAAAAAATAGTAATAAAAATGAAAATAAAACATAGCCCAAATTAAAAAAAAATAAAATAAAAGCTTTAAAAAATAAGTTCAACATTAAATTGGCAGAAAACCCTGGAGAAAAACCCAACTAGTTTACTTCTTTTATAATAGATCCTACCTCAAATGACCTAAGATTTCCTGAATGATTTTCATGTGCCAACAGTTGCATTAAGTGTTTTATAATATTCTATCCCATTTAATCCTTAGGACAACACAGTAGATAATATTATAATGCAAAGAACCTGAGGAATTTCATATAGTTAGCAAGTGGCAGAACCAGATCTAAGTTAAAGAGTCTGACCTCTGAGCACCTGTACTCATTCTCTATATTATTACACGACCTCCCAGTTTACTCTTTGGTTTTTACCACCTAATCTGTTATTTCCAGACAATTAAATTTGTATTTTATGTATTTGTTTTTAATGTTAGTAGATATAGTTTTTGTAAAAGCTTACTGAAATTCACAATACTATACCATTCATCCGTTTAAACTGTAAAACTTTTGCTTTTTTTAATGATTACTGAACAGAGTTGTACAACCATTACAATTAAGTTTAGTAGCACACTAAAAAAAAATCCCTCACCCATTTGAAGTTACCCCATTTCCCCCCAACTCTCCCAGCAATTTGC
>NW_021913874.1:0-1256 GCF_006229205.1 Suricata suricatta | reverse complement strand
GTGTGTGTGTGTGTGTGTGTGTATTTAACTCCACCTGGGAAATAAGCCAGCTCAAGCAGAACAGAACCTGTGATCTTATAAAAATTCTGCCCCGGCCAACTAAGCTAGCTGTACTGATTACCAAGGTCGGCAAGACACATGAAGCACTATCTGGCCCCACAGGATGCCACAAGTGACCAACCACAGGCTCAGGGGCTACTGTTTCATTTCCATATAATACATCCTCACTTGTGCAAACAGCTTTCCGGCCAACATTTCTTAGACAGGATATGTGCATGTGTTCTAGAATATAAATATAGACAGATGTACAGTTGGATAGAGATAGATGATAGAGATACAGATGATAGAGAGATAGCTATCCCCTTTCCTGCTTCCTTCCCTCTGCACCAACCCCTCCCCCTTCGGCAGAAGCACAGGAGAACCACTAAGGAAAGAAAGCCATAGAGGCCACAGAGGGACTGGAGAGGCAAAATGAACATTTGCATTCTGGAAGTCGATGAGAGTGGGTGTTTGGTGTTTTTGCCTGTTCCCTTTGCTGCTGAACCTCCAGCAGCTAGAACAATGCCTGGCACAAAGTCAGCACTCGGAAACGATCTATAGAGGACACTGCCATTTTACGTTAAAAGACAGTGTTACCCTAGAAGAGGCTGGAAACAGGTTGGGGGCCAAGGGCAAGAAATATTTTCATTTGCAATAAGCAAAGGTAAGCTAAATGCAAGTTTTTAAAAAAAATCTCTACTTAGTGGAGAAGTTTAGACACCAGGAGCCTCAGAGGAAAAGGCCAGCAGCTCCATTATATCTACCTTGTAATGACCTTCAGGAAGATGGTACAGGGAAGGAAGGGGAGGGGTGCCCACAGATGCTTGGGGGCGCAGGCCAAGGTCAGAGCTACAGCCTCAGCCCGTGCCCAGCCCAGCCCACCTCACCGTGTCTCCAATCTTGAGTCCGACACAGGACTTGAGGCCTGGGATGACCTCATTGTTGAGACAGGTGGCATTGAAGGATAGAGACAGCTCCTCGGGGAGGTCGCGCACTTCCAGCTCTACCTTAGAGCGGATTTTCTGAGCAGAAAGGGGACAAAAGAAGGCAAGGAGATGAGCTGAGGGAAAGTAGATAGGAACCAATTCCAACCCAAGTAAAAACTCTCAGGTGGCCCCGGACTCACACTGGCAGTGCTGGATGTTGAGGTTTGCCTAGAAGCTGCCAGGGGAGAGCACCCTTAGGAGCCTATTTCTCACAATATTTCCTGCCCAACA
>NW_021913873.1:0-1256 GCF_006229205.1 Suricata suricatta | reverse complement strand
GAGGGCTGTGCTTCCTCCATCAGCCTGAAGAGTGCAGCCATGTCTTAACTTTCTGCTCCTATCTCCCCAAAAGCAGCCAGCACCAATGTGGTATCACGAGGTGCTTAATAAATGCATGTTGACTAACTGCCCCTTCCTGTACCAGGGGAGATGGGGATGGCCACACTACATCTACTTCCTGTCCTCCACCCCCAATCCCCACTCAGCCCTCTAGACTTTTGTCTTGCCCTGCCCATCATGCTTGGGCTCCTTTGACACGGCCTTAGGCCCAACTCTCCTTCTCATCCCAACCACGTCATGGGAGAGCCTGATGCGCCCCACCCCCCTTCCGCCTCCTGCAGCTGCAGTCAGGGCTCCAAGGGGAAAGCCAGGCTCTGCCTGGCTGTGTGACCTCAGACAAGTAACTGCCCCTCTCTGGGCCACAGTCTGAAGGTCTGATCATGAGGAACCGGAACAGATGGTTGGGGTCTCTGCTGGTGGGAGATGGACCAAGCCTGGCCACGCGGGCCTGCGGTCCTCTGTCTGCCCCTAGGTGCTGCCATGCCCATGACTGCTGCTATGAAAAACTCTTCGACCTGGGCTGCCACACCTACGTGGACCACTATGAATTCACCATCGAAAACAATACTTCCATCGTCTGCAGTGAGTTCCTCCCCTGCCATTCCCCCTCCCCGACCCAGGAGATGGGTTCCGACTGTCGGGCCCCCCAGCCTGCACCGGGGCCGTGCACGGGGTTGCTGGGCGAAATTCAGGATGCCCACTTACGTTTGAGCTTCAGACAAACGAAACACATTTCCACATAAGTATATCCTAAAAATGGAGTGGGACATACTCGTACTAAAAATTAAATGTTAGCATAACAACAATTACTATTAGCATAAAACTAAGAATTAGCGTAAGTACATCCCATGTAGTACTTGGGACATACTTATACTAAAATATTTACTGTTTGTCTCAAATTCAAATTAGCCAGGCCTCTTGTTTCTGTTTGTTTGCTAACTCTGAGAACCCTAGCGCGGCCCTAGCACGTCTCTCTGATGTGCTCTGAGCCCCCAAGTCCAAATCAGCCACCTGCTTCTCTAGTCCTTGATTCTTAAGCTTCGGAGAGCTTAGGGAGTGGTAGATCCAGTGGGCCTGGGGGAGGGCCCAGGAATCTGTTTCTAACCAGATCATCGGGCGATGGTGAGACTTGGTGACATGCTGGCCTGGATTTAAACCTCGATTCTTCCAGCATCTCCTGCTGTGTAACCCTATGT
>NW_021913872.1:0-1256 GCF_006229205.1 Suricata suricatta | reverse complement strand
GAGGGCTGTGCTTCCTCCATCAGCCTGAAGAGTGCAGCCATGTCTTAACTTTCTGCTCCTATCTCCCCAAAAGCAGCCAGCACCAATGTGGTATCACGAGGTGCTTAATAAATGCATGTTGACTAACTGCCCCTTCCTGTACCAGGGGAGATGGGGATGGCCACACTACATCTGCTTCCTGTCCTCCACCCCCAATCCCCACTCAGCCCTCTAGACTTTTGTCTTGCCCTGCCCATCATGCTTGGGCTCCTTTGACATGGCCTTAGGCCCAACTCTCCTTCTCATCCCAACCACGTCATGGGAGAGCCTGATGCGCCCCACCCCCCTTCCGCCTCCTGCAGCTGCAGTCAGGGCTCCAAGGGGAAAGCCAGGCTCTGCCTGGCTGTGTGACCTCAGACAAGTAACTGCCCCTCTCTGGGCCACAGTCTGAAGGTCTGATCATGAGGAACCGGAACAGATGGTTGGGGTCTCTGCTGGTGGGAGATGGACCAAGCCTGGCCACGCGGGCCTGCGGTCCTCTGTCTGCCCCTAGGTGCTGCCATGCCCATGACTGCTGTTATGAAAAACTCTTCGACCTGGGCTGCCACACCTACGTGGACCACTATGAATTCACCATCGAAAACAATACTTCCATCGTCTGCAGTGAGTTCCTCCCCTGCCATTCCCCCTCCCCGACCCAGGAGATGGGTTCCGACTGTCGGGCCCCCCAGCCTGCACCGGGGCCGTGCACGGGGTTGCTGGGCGAAATTCAGGATGCCCACTTACATTTGAGCTTCAGACAAACGAAACACATTTCCACATAAGTATATCCTAAAAATGGAGTGGGACATACTCGTACTAAAAATTAAATGTTAGCATAACAACAATTACTATTAGCATAAAACTAAGAATTAGCGTAAGTACATCCCATGTAGTACTTGGGACATACTTATACTAAAATATTTACTGTTTGTCTCAAATTCAAATTAGCCAGGCCTCTTGTTTCTGTTTGTTTGCTAACTCTGAGAACCCTAGCGCGGCCCTAGCACGTCTCTCTGATGTGCTCTGAGCCCCCAAGTCCAAATCAGCCACCTGCTCCTCTAGTCCTTGATTCTTAAGCTTCGGAGAGCTTAGGGAGTGGTAGATCCAGTGGGCCTGGGGGAGGGCCCAGGAATCTGTTTCTAACCAGATCATCGGGCGATGGTGAGACTTGGTGACATGCTGGCCTGGATTTAAACCTCGATTCTTCCAGCATCTCCTGCTGTGTAACCCTATGT
>NW_021913871.1:0-1256 GCF_006229205.1 Suricata suricatta | reverse complement strand
ATCAGGCTATATTGCAGACTGAAAAAGACCGGGTCCAGAATCTTGTGTATGGTACACTGCCTTTCATATTAGAGAAAGGGGAAGGAGATAGAAATACATATACGTATCTGCTTAGATTTGAAAAAGGAAACAACAGAAGAAGAAACTACGGGTTTACGAATGAAACAATGTACCTTGTTTCATAAGCTGGCTCTGGACCTGTGTAAACATTTGACATAACTGAAAACCAACACTAAACCGAAAAGAAGAAAAGCTTCCTCCTAACATTGAAAACGAACTGAAACTAACAGTCCTGCAAACAAAATTGATGGCAAGAATCTCAGAGAATTG
This sequence comes from Suricata suricatta, assembly GCF_006229205.1. Taxonomy (NCBI): domain Eukaryota; kingdom Metazoa; phylum Chordata; class Mammalia; order Carnivora; family Herpestidae; genus Suricata; species Suricata suricatta. The sequence goes on along the minus strand of NW_021913871.1, from coordinate 926 downwards.
TTTTAAGTGACTTTGAAACAATTTTGCATATTTCACGTTGGACAAAGACGAAAAGAACCACCAAATAGACCCTAAGCCGTATTCAGCGGGCCTATTGTTGCTAATCAGAACGGCATTGTTTTGAAGCTATTATATATACAAATATACACATTTAACCATAAATAATTATATTCATGGCTTTGGAAACCAGGGTTTTCATTGTGAGGGAAGGGGCACAGATATAAAATCCTGGAAATTAAGTAAATCTTGTCATCATGAAGGAGAATTGGAAACAGCAGTATAAAGGACTCACTTTATTCCTTAAGCAATTGCGTTAATGTCATTAAGAGCAACCGCAGCCCCAAACCAGGTCTCCCGCCTCAGGTCAGACCCTCCTCCCAACCTCCTACGGAGCCTCTGGAACCCCCCCCCACTGCCCCCTGCGTTCAGCTTTTCGAGCTGTAGTTGAGGTGGTGCTTCTTTGGATGGGTGGGGTGTAGGGGTATTTCCATGGCTTCTGCGGCCCCAAAGCCTGTTTGGAGGATGTGCCCGTGGGCCCCCTGGTTTTCCTGATGAAGGCCCCCAGCTCAGGCGCCAGCTGCTGGCCATGTGTGCTGGCCGCAGTGGGGTGGGACACCCAGGAAGCCCGAGGCCTCCAGGAATGTCAGTCCTGTGATCGGGCTGGGAACTCTCCTTGCTGAAGACCGGAAACCCCTCGGGCTGAGCCCTGACCATCAGGACAGGCACGGGTCCCTGAGTCCTGGTCAAGAAACAGGCCTTTGCTGTCCGCTTTTGGTTTTTTAAATCTGTTTATTTGTTCAATCCTCTTCTCAAGTCCCTTCAGCAGACCTGGCCTCACATGTGTTTTGCAGGCTCTGGGCGCAGTGCTGGGTGGCCGTGTCCCATCAGAGGCCTCCTTCAGGGTCGAAGCCATGGGCTTGCGGCGC
>NW_021913870.1:0-1256 GCF_006229205.1 Suricata suricatta | reverse complement strand
AGCTCCATACTGTTTCCAGAGGCGCTGCACCAGTTTGCATTCCCACCAACAGAAATACCAAACCAAAGGCAACTTCTACCCACATGACAGATCTTTTGCAGGGGAATTTTGTTGAGAGTCTTTTCGTGTTACGGGTTGTGGGCTCTATTGGACGGCAGGGAGACATCCCCAGAGTCTTGTGGTGTTTAGACGCCAATGCTCTGATAAAAGGTGAAACCTGCATGGTGGGTAGATCCTAATAAGTTCCCAATGACCTCCACCTCCAATACTTATCCCATTGTGGAGACTCATCCTCTTAAGTGTGCCCTGGGCCTACTGACTTGCTTCCAACAAACAGAGCATGTCAAAACTGATGGGATGTCACTTCTGAAATTAGGATCAAAAAGACTCTGGCCTTCATCTTCCTGTATGTTGTTTCCTTGTCACCTGTCTTCTTATCCCGATGGAAGTCAACTGCCATGTGTAAGCTTCCCCATGAAAGACCCACGTGGCAGAGAACTGAAGAATACCTCTGGCCAACAACCCACAGGAACTCCATACTTCCAACAGATATGAGAGTGAGCTTGGAAATAGGTGTTCACCCAGGCAAACTTTGAGAGGATAGTAGCTCTAACTGACATAATGATTACAGTCTTGTTAAATACTGTTATTCATTTAAGAGAAGTAGCATGCTATAAATAAGTATATAAAGAATAATATTATTGAATATGCAACGTACATCAATGAAAGAGAAAAACTAGAACTTGGGCTGTTCCTTAAACATGAGGGACAAAAAAATAAATAAGAGGAACAAAATCTAAAAATGGGAAATAAGAAGTTCCTCTTAGAGACATAAATTTTAACTCAGAAGATGGAAATAGCTTCTGATTTTTGTTACAGAAGACTGAAAACTCCCTAAATTCCATGATTAACATCATGGATTTGTGGATGTCAAAGTCAAAATGTCATCTATTAAACTGAAAAAAAAGGAATCTATTTCATGTTAAGATCCTTGAAATTGGAAATCAGAAGCAAAGTGTACAGACAGATGAGCTTTCTCTAGAGAGGAAGAAGGGCCTAGACTCTTAGAAACACATTCACTTTTTTCCTTTTCTTTTTCTGTTATTAGGAAGTCCTCAGAGATTGGGATAGCATGGGCCAATTTTGCTCATTATGAGCCCTGTGCATTGGGCTCTTAGGTCCTACAGGAGTAAAAAATTAGCCAGTGCCTCTAGCTTTTCTGGATGGCAAATCTGTTAGGCCTCATACTGAGCCTT
>NW_021913869.1:0-1256 GCF_006229205.1 Suricata suricatta | reverse complement strand
TACTAGATATTTTTGGTTTCATAATGTACTAATATAATTTTTGTAAGTTTACTCTTAGACAAATTCATTTTAATGTAGCATAGATATTTAAGAAATATATTGAACAAAATAGTGTAAATAAGTTAACATTATGTTAAAAATTTTCTTTTTGCTGTGTATTTTCAAGAGAGAGAGAAAGAGAGAGAGTGAGAGGGACAGAGGGAGGGAAAGAAGGAGGGTCAGGAAGAGAGAGAGACAGAATCCAAAGCAGGCTTCAGGCTCTGAGCTGTGAGCACAGAGCCAGTGTGTGGCTTGTCCCACAAACTGTGATGTCATGACCTGAGCTGATGTTGGATGCTTAAATGACTGATCCACCCAGCCACCCATTTAAAAATTATATTTTAAAGTAGAAAACACAATAAAGCTTTCCTACCAGAGCCAGTAATAGTGTCTTGATGCATGAAGTTCTACAGAATCAAAATATAATCAATAATCTTGTTATTATTAACTTTAGAAAAGGACACTGATTAATTCAGTTTTAGGTAGGGATTGACTGCCTGATATATTCAAGTGTCTTAAATCATAAATTATGTATAAGTGAATAAGGTGCATTTCACTCCTCTAACACACAGCAAGTCCTCAAAAATAAAGTGAAAAATTGAAAAATGAATAAGTGAATCAATTAAATTTTTAATAAATTTGAACTCTTTAAAATAAGACATATAATGCTATGCATTAAAGACATATATGTATATACACTAACATGTATATGTTTGTGTGTACTCACACACAGTATCTTAAAATCACAAGTAATATGACTGTTACATGCTGAATGTTTATGTCTTCCCCAAAATTCATATGTTGAAACTCTAACCCCCAATGTGTGGTCATCTGGAGTTGGGGACTTTGGAAGATTTAGATGATGTCAGGAGAATGGTCCTCTCATGACGGGATTAGAACACTCCTAAGAAGAGGAAGAGACAAGAGAGCCTATTTCTTCTCTTTCTCTCTACCTGTGCATACACTAAGGAAAGAACCTGTGAGCACTCAGTGAGAAGACCATCTGTAGGTCAGGTAGAAGGCCCTCACTGGGATGCCGGGCTGGCTCAGTTGGTTAAGTGTCTGATTCTTGATTTTGGCTCAGGCCATGATCTCAGGGTTTGTGGGTTCCAGCTCTGCACTGATGGCATGGAGCCTGTTTGGGATTCACCATCTTCTCTCTCTGTCCCTTCCCCATTCTCTCTCTCAAAATAAATATTTTTTCTTTAAAGGAAGAG
>NW_021913868.1:0-2515 GCF_006229205.1 Suricata suricatta | reverse complement strand
TAAATTGCCTACAAAGACATAAATGAAACCTTTGAATATTTTACTTACGTCGATTACATATATTTGACAATGGATTTGTTCAGCCAGCTGTTTTCGAGTGATAAAATTAGGATAAGGATTCTCTTCAAATGTGTAATTCAGGATGTCCAACTCAGCCTCAGTAAATTTATGTCTGGGTTTTCCATGTCCTTTTTTTACTTTCACTTCTTTTCCTTTGTTATGACCATCTTCATTTTGAGATCCAGGAGAACCTAGAAATGGAGGACAAAAACATTGGGAAATACTGATAGTATCTAGAGGAGAAAAAAAAAAGACTATTCACTGGCTAAGCATTCATAAAATAAGATTTTTAGAAAGGAGAGCCTTACCTCATACCTCTTATAATAATAGGATGGCTACTGAGTTAAAGGCCTATCTTTAAATGTTTCATGAGAAAATAAAATTTATGAGTCAGGGCATGGAACGATTTCCTTGGCCTAACAAAGAAGCCTAGCTATGGACGAAAAGACAGATTAGAAAATGGTAGCCTTATTAGTAATGGAAGAAATACAAAATAAGCCAACTCAGACCCATGTGATTACCAACAATGTCAGTGTAGGAGGTGGAGGGGAGGAAGAACAATAAAGATCAAAGAAAGTATTCGGGCGCTTGGGATGGCTCTGTCAGTTAAGCGTCCCGCTTCGGCTCAGGACATGATCTCACAGTTCATGAGTCTGAGCCCCGAGTCCGGCTCTGCTGACAGCTCAGATCTTGGAGCCTGCTTCAGAATTGGTGACTCCCTCTCCCCTCCCCTCCCTCGCTCTTGCTCTTTCTGTCTCTCAAAAATAAATAAATGTAAAAAAATTGTTAAGTACTAAATCTGTATCAATGTTGGTAAATTTTCTCAAAAACTATTATACAAGATAAGGAAGGCAGTTATATAACGATAAAGGGTCAAGTCCCCAAGGAGATACAACAATTGTAAATATATATTACCCAGGGGTACCTGGGTGGCTCAGTTCGCTAATCATATGACTTCGGCTCAGGCCATGATCTCCCAGTTTGTGGGTTTGAGCCCTGCATTGGGCTCTCTGCTGTTAACAGAGCCTGCTTCCAATCCTTAGTCTCCCTCTTTCTCTGCCCCTCCCCTAATAGTGTGCACATGCTCTTTCTCTCAAAAGTAAATAAAACATATAAATAAATATTTATTTTTTTAGCCAAACCTTAGAGGTTCCAAATGAATGAAGCAAACATTGACAACAATTGAAGGAAAAATAGGAAACACACCAGTTTCAATATGGATAAGCCATCAAAGAAAAGATCAATGAGCAAATAGAGGACTCGAACAACACTAGCCTAATGGGACATTGACAGATACAGAACACTCTGCTTGACGGCAGATTGTACGTTCCTTATAAGGGCACGTGAAGCATTCTCTGGACCCCATGTTGGGGTCCCACAATAAGTCTTGAATTCAAGGATATTGAAATCATCAGGGTGCCTGGGGGGCTCAGTCAGTTAAGCATCCAACTTCAGATCAAGTCATGATCTCATGGGCTACAATCCCACCCCCGTGGTGGGCTCAGCCTGGGCTGACAGCTCAGAGCCTGGAGCCTGCTCCAGATTCTGTATCTCCTCTCTCTGCCCCTCCCTGCCTCACACATTCTCTCTATCTCAAAAGTAACATTCAAAAACTAAACATTAAAAAGTAAACATTAAAAAATATTTAAAAAAAAGGATATTGAAATCATACTTCCCCCCTAACTCCAAGCACAATGAAATGAAAGTAGAAATCAACACAGAAGGTAAACTGAAAAATCCACAAATCTCTGAAAAAATAATCAGCACACTCTAATAATCAATGGTTAAAGAAGTCACGAGGGAAATGAGAAAATACCTTGAGACAAATGAAAAACACAACATCAAACTCTATGAGAAGCAGTGAGAGCACTGCTAAGAGAAATTTATAGCTATAAACAAGCACATTAAACAAGACCTCAAAGCAGGCACCTGGGTGGCTCGGTCTGGTGGGCAGATGAAATCCGACTCCTGGTGTAGCTCAGGTTATGATCCCAGGGTCGTGAGATCGAGCCCTGTGCCAGGCTCTGCACTGAGCATACAACCTGCTGAAGATTCCCTCACCTTCCCTCTGCCCCTTTCCCCACTACACACACACTCTCTCTCTGAAAGAAAAAACATTAAATTAAAATCAAAAGATCGCAAATCACCAATCTAAATTTATACCTCACGAGACTCGAAGAGGAACAAACTAAATCCAGACTGAGAAGACAAAGGATTTAATGAAGATGAGAGTAGAGATAAGCAAAGAATAGAAAATGAATTGAAAAGATCAACAAAACTAAGAGTTGGTTTTTTTAAATGATCAACTACATTGATAAATCTTTGCCTAGAATAACTAAAAAACATAGTAAAAATCAGAAATGAGAGCACATTTAATTCCATAAACAAAAAAGGATTCCAAGAGAATACTATGAACAAGTGTATACCAACACATTGGGTAACCCAGAAGCAATGG
>NW_021913867.1:0-1256 GCF_006229205.1 Suricata suricatta | reverse complement strand
GACAGCCCTGAATCACGGCGAGAAAGGAGCTGGAGGGGGACCCAGATCTGGGTGGGAGAAGGGCTTCATAAAAGCCAATGAAACTACAAAGGTATGAGAGTGAATGCATGTTCCGAATGGGGGAGGGGGGATGAGAACAAGTGATATATTTTAAAAGCCGGATGCATTCCGCAAGCTCACAATCCACCCACCTCCGTGCTACCTGGTTCTGACATTTCTCCACTCAAGACTGGGCACATGTGACAGCTGGGAGATCTTCCGTGGGTCAGCTCTGGCTGTGAACCTTCCCCCGTGCCACACACGCTCCGGGTGCCGGGTGCCGCGGGACCCCGGTGCTCCACGTCACAAGGTGCCGGCTGTTTCTGCTCCAGACAGAAATGTCCCCACCGAACCCAAGTCGAGCTGTCCTACCCCGATCCCAGAGATGCCCGCGGCCTCCCTGGTGTCACCGGCCACTCAGGGACATTGCAGTGAAATGCAATAGCGTCTCAACGGGCTGCCGTTCAAACACCCAGCTGTGCAAACTGCAGGGAAACGTACGACTCTGTGTTCACATCGCAGAGCCCACCCCCCGCCTGGGCGGGGTCTGTGCACTCGTCATTCCCTTCGTGGTAAACCGCATCCGGGGAGAAGTGTGTGTCCCGAGGCCGGTCACCTCCTTGGAGAGAGCAAAGGACAGCACTCAGCATGCTCGGTTCCTTCTTCCCAGACTGAGCAGGTGGGGGCTTCTCCTGCGCTGGGGAAGAAGGTGTGAGGGAGGCCAGGGGAGCCCCTGCGCCCCTCCCTCTGGGGAGACATGAGGAGCAGGAGGTGAGCATCTGCTATTCTTCCTGGCTCTGGGCCAAGGTTTGGGGTAATAATTTAATCCCTGACCTTCCCCCCGGAAAGCATGCCCTCACTTTCCCCTGATGAGCACAGCGTCTGGCCCAAAACGGCACCGCACAGACACTCGGTGGAAGGAAAAAGAAAGGAGGAGGGGAAGGGGGAAGGAGATTTCAGTTTGGTAAAAGTCCTTCTGGTTCAGAAATACTTTCCTTGGTCCTCTGCTCCATAAACTGACGTCGCTGGAGAGAAACCCGGGGCCAAGGCCGCTGCAAATCACATGCGCATCATCAGGGCCACCGCTTTGTGCCGCAGAGTCACGACCACATGCACTGTGGTCCGAAGACCAGCCCCCGAGTGTGCGGAGATCTGACACTCAGCCTCGGGGAGCCGCCTTCTCTGGTCCGCGCGCCATAACCGAGGCGGCCAAGACA
>NW_021913866.1:0-1256 GCF_006229205.1 Suricata suricatta | reverse complement strand
ATGCTATTGAGAGAATGGGACAGCCACAGGCAAATGAATCTGGACCACTGTCAGACACCATACACGGAAATTGACTCAGAATGGCTTAAGGACCTAAGATCAAAACCATAAAACTCCTATTAAGAAAAGATAGGGGGTGATTAGCTCCTCGAAACATGTTTAAGCAATGATTCTTTTGTTTTTTGAGTCTCAACACCAAAAGAAAAAACAAAAAATCAAAACAAGTGGTATCGTATCAAACTAAAACGTGTCTACACAGCAAAGGAAACACTTTCCCAGCAAAATGAAAGGGCATCTTAGTGAATGGGAGAAACTATTAGCAAATTTTCCAAAGACATAGGGATGGCCAACAGGATCAAGAAAAGATGCTCAACATCATTCATCAGGGAAATGCAAATCAAAACCACAATATCACCTCACACCTAATATGAGAATGGCAGTTATAAAAAAAAAACAAGAAACAACACGTGTTGTTGACAGTTTGGAGAATTATTGGTGTAGCCAAGAGATCTACTGTGTGATCCACCGATTCTACTGAGTATTTATCTGAAGAAAACAAAACTACTAACTTGAAAAGATAGAAGCATTCTGACGTGCACTGCAGCACTATTTATAATAGAGGAGATATGGACACAATCTAAGTGTTCATTGATGGGTGAATGCATAAAGATGTGTATATACAACACAATATTATCCAGCCATAAAACCGGATAGAATCTTGCCATTTGTGACAACAGAGATGGACCTCGAGGATTTTATGCTATGTGGAATGTGACAAAGACAATTACAGAATGATTTCTCTTATGTGTGGAATCGTAAAGAAACAAAAACCCGTTAGATACAGAGGACATATTGGTGGTTGCTATAGGCAGGTAGTTGAGGGCTTGGTGGCAGAAATGGGTGAAGGTGATTGAAAGGTTAATAAAAATAACGAGAGACGCCTGCCCGGCTCAGTGGGTAGAGCATGTACCTCACCTTGCGGTTGTTGAGTTCCAACCCAACCCGGGGTATAGAAATTAGTTAAAATAAAAAATTGCTGCTGCCTCTTGAGTTCTTAAAACAAACAAACAACCCCCCCCACAATATCAATACGGTGCTTGCAGTATACCAGGAATGCAATAAACATCTGTGGAATGACCCACGTTTTTCCTACAGAAAAGCTAACTAGAGATATCAATAAGTTGTGTTGTATTTATACTAGATCCACTTTTGGATACATCATGACCTCCTCCTTATTAATGCAAAAGGGAGCAACC
>NW_021913865.1:0-1256 GCF_006229205.1 Suricata suricatta | reverse complement strand
TAATCAGTTCTAGAAGGCTTCTGGTGGAGTTGATCGGGTTTTCCATGTAGAGTATCATGTCATCTGCGAAAAGTGAAAGTTTGACTTCTTCTTTGCCAATTCTGATGCTTTTATCTCCTTTTGTTGTCTGATTGCTGATGCTAGGACTTCCAGCAGTATGTTAAACAGCAGTGGTGAGAGTGGACACCCCTGTCGTGTTCCTGATCTCAGGCGGAAAGCTCTCAGTGTTTCCCCATTGAGGATGATATTGGCTGTGGGCTTTTCATAAACTGCTTTTATAATGTTTAGGTAACTTCCTTCTATTCCGACTTTCTCAAGGGTTTTTATTAAGAAAGGGTGCTGTATTTTGTCCAATGCTTTTTCTGCATCTATCGACAGGATCATATGGTTTTTATCTTTTCTTTTGTTAATGTGATGGATCACATTGATGGATTTGCGAATATTGATCCAGCCCTGTAAATCAGGAATGAATCCCACTTGATCATGATGGATAATTCTTATTATGTTTTCTTGAATTCGATTTGCTAGTATCTTGTTGAGTATTTTTGCATCTGTATTCATTAAGGATATTGGTCTGTCGTTCTCTTTTTTGGCTGGGTCTCTGTCTGATTTGGATATCAAGGTGATGCTGGCTTTGCAGAATGAGTTTGGAAGTTCTCCTTCTATTTCTATTTTTTGGAATAGTTTGAGAAGAATGGGTATGAGCTCTGCTTTAAATGTCTGGTAGAATTCCCCTGGGAAGCCATCTGGCCCTGGGCTCTTATTCGTTGGGAGATTTTTGATAAAGAATTCGATTTCTTCACAGGTTATTGGTCTACTCATGCTTTCTATGTCCTCCCATTTGAATTTTGGCAGCACATGTGCATTTAGGAATTTGTCCATTTCTTCTGTGTTGTCCAGTTTGTGGGCATATAGTTTTTCATAGTTATCTCTGATTATTACATATATTTCTAAGGGATTGGTTGTAATAGATCCTTTTTCATTCATGATTTTGTCTATCTGGGTGCTCTCTCTTTTCTTTCTGAGAAGCCTGGCTAGAGGTTTATCGATTTTGTTTATTTTTTCAAAGAACCAAATCTTGGTTTCATTGATCTGCTCGACTGTTCTTTTGGATTCTATATTGTTTATTTCTGCCCTGATCTTTATTATTTCTTTTTTTCTGCTCGGTTTGGGGTACTCTTGCTGCTTCCCTTCTGGTTCCAGTAGGTGCTCTGTTAAATTTTGAATTTGTGCTTTTTCTAGTTTGTTGAGATTGA
>NW_021913864.1:0-1256 GCF_006229205.1 Suricata suricatta | reverse complement strand
GTGGGGGGAGCACGTGCAGACGGGAGGAGGTGTGGAGGAGCACGTGCAGACGGGATGCGGTGTGCGGGGAGCACGTGCAGGCGGGACACGGTGTGGGGGGAGCACACGCAGAGGGGACATTGTGTGGGGGGAGCATACACAGATGGGAAAAGGCAAGACAGAAAGACGCCATCGCAGGGTCAACAGAGGCCTGTGCCCCATGGCTCCATCCGGGGCGCCTCTGTGTCCCCGGCCTCTCCCACACTTCACTCTTTAATGGCCGGACTTTCAACAAAATGGACCTCCTGCGGGTCCAAATTGTAATATTCGAATAACCCTGAAGTTTATTTTTGTAAAGAAGAAAATGTTTGCGTGTTTTTCTAAAATAAATTATGAGTGATGAATTCCCCGAAGGCAATGCCACTTCCTGGCTAATTCCGGAGCAGCCAGAACTGAGGTAGTATAAACCAGCCTTGCCCTTTGGAATGAATTGCCTAATTGCCTCCTGAAAGGTTAAAATGCGTAAGGTTCTTGGCTAGCCAGAGAAAATAGTGCGGGTCCGGCCAGTGCCTGCTGTTCCCACTGGGTGCACAGACAGGGGACACCCGGGTCCACACGTCCACGCACAGCTTTGGGCACTTCCCAGCTCAGCTGAGTGTTTCCAGGTCCTGGGGGAGGGGCGCAAGGCAACATTTAGAAGAATTCCTGGGGGCTGTGTTTATTTTCATTTCTGTGGCTTCTTGTCACTGGGGCCAAGAGACGAGGATGTGGGCAGACACTCTTCCCCCTGAACAGCCTAGGGTCAGCCATGGGCGTCCTGCCGGCCAGAGGATAGCAGACACAGAGCCGATGTCCTGCCCTGGGCCTGGGCTCTGCTCACAGCTGAGCTGACACAAGTCCGCTCTGCTCCCCGTTCAGCAAGTTGACCTGGCTTTCTTCACTGCCTAGCTGAGAAGTGGGGGCTTCATCCACTCATCTGAACTGCTTTGAGAAGAGCTGTTTGGAAAGCTAGGTTGCCCCCCAACCTGTGTGTGCACCCAGACACCCCCCGTCTACCCTGCAGGGTAAGCATCTGCAGGGTCATGTCGGGACCCTGGCAGCCAGCGCACATTCACAGCGGGACACCTGCATGGCTGTCGGACAGCGGTGGCCCTGTGTCCCCACGTGCAGCCTGGCTCAGGAGTGCTGACCATGCCCCTCCCTAAGGCCACTTCTGCCACACCCCACGCTAAGGAGCCAGCCTCAGCCCCCAGCCTCCCTCCCCCTCACGGTGGGCC
>NW_021913863.1:0-1256 GCF_006229205.1 Suricata suricatta | reverse complement strand
TTAGCATCCTCAAGGAGAGGGAATCAGTCCCAGGATTCCTTCGCATTGTTCCTGCAGAGTCACTAAAGCCCTGTTTCCAAATTGCCTACCTTCTTCTTTTGGGTAAACAGGTAAAGAAGAATTCTCTATCTTCTAGCAAGTTTAGTATATATTGGAAGATAAAATGTATTTGAATGGAAAAATTAGGAGCCATTTCTGGTGTCAGTCAGAACTAACTTAGAATTTATTTTTGTGCATCAGAATGTCTTTCCATCTAGCCTGAATCTTTGTTGCTCTTGTTAAGCTCTTAAGGTGGTCGGAGTATTTTTCCCAATCCACTTGGGACAATGAGACCAAATGGTGAAATTATCTCATGATTAAGTCAAAGATGGAAACAGTTAAGACCAGTAGATGTGAGATCTTCTAATCTGATATTCTCATCATTCGTTTCTTTAACAAGTGGAGGGAGTCATCTATTAGGGGCCTTTCTACTCTTGATGATAGAAAATAGACAAAAATGCATTCCCACATAGTGCTTACATTGTATGAAGGATAAAGAGGCAATAAATTATATAAGTAAGCAAAAGATGTTAAATAGTACAAGGTCCTTGGAGAAAAACAATAGCAGGAAAGAGGGTGTGGTTTGGGGGGGCATTGTGCTGCTACAGATGTAAGAGGAAGTGGATCAGACTGAGAGATGGAAAGAGCCTTGTCCAGGGACGGGCAGCAGGTGAAAGACATGGCGAATCAAGAGCCAAGGTTTCTTTCTGATAGTCCTGTGTTCATTTCTCTTTTCCTTCTGGATGTGCCAAGATCAGAAGGGACCTTTATGAAGTGTCTGCACCCTGATCACACTGATGATAGTCAATGGGAGCAAAGGTTGAACAATGTACTTTCCTTAAACTATAGTTATATTTATCTTTAGTTTGACTGTAGTATAAAAATGAATTTAAAGTTCAGTTTGGGGAGTGGTGACTTGTAAGAAGAATAATGCTTTGTCATATATTTGATTTTCCATGAGAAAGCACTCTAATTCTTTGATCTTCATGAAAATAAGTTGAGAGGAAAGCTGTTTTCACATTATTATTCTCACATTTAACTCCTGAGGAAACTGAGACCCATAGAGGGTAAGTGCTAAAGTTCAGTTGAAGAAGTTCACATGGTAGTGTGCATCCTCTGTCACTGGGATGAAGTCATTCTGCCCTCATCAATCTGTTTGAGATATGACTTCTGCACCAGGTAAGACCCATGCAGCCATGTTGTTTATTTGCTCTCCT
>NW_021913862.1:0-1256 GCF_006229205.1 Suricata suricatta | reverse complement strand
GAGAGAGGGAGGCAGAACTTGAGAGACTATTGAATGCTGAGAATGAACTGAGGGTTGGGGGGAGGGGGGAGGGGGGAAAAGAGGTGGTGGTGATGGTGGAGAGCACTTGAGGGGAAGAGCACTGGGTGTTGTATGGAAAACAATTTGACAATAAAATATTATGAAAAAAAAAGAAAAAAGAGAAATTTAACAGAAGATTATGGGGGAAGGAAAGGGGAAAAAATAGTTTCAAACAAAGAGGGAGGCAAACTGTAAGACACTTAAAAACAGAACAAACTGAGTGTTGATGGTGGGGGGTGGGAGAGAGAGGGGAAAATGGGTGATGGGCATTGAGGAGGGCACTTGATGAGATGAACACTGGGTTTTGCATGTAAGTGATGAATCATGGGAATCTACACTGTATGTTAGCTAACATACAGTTAGCTAACTTGACAATAAATTATGTTTTGTTTTTTTTTTAAAAAGCACTTTTTTAAAAAAAGCGCTTCAGGGGCACCTGGGTGGCTCAGCTGGCTAAGTGTCTGACTTCGGCTCAGGTCATTATCTCAGTTTGTGGGTTCAAGCCCTGCATCAGGCTTTGTGCTGACAGCTAGCTCAGAGCCTGGAGCCTGTGTTCAGATTCTGTGTCTCCCTCTCTCTCTGACCCTTCCCTGTTCATGCTGTCTGTCTCTCCCTCTCTAAAATAAATAAAAACAGTAAAATAAATAAATAAAGCACTTTAGATAATGTGAATCAAGAGTTCGTAAAGTAACAAATTTTGAGGTAACTTTACCTTTTCTTTTTACAAAATCATGTGTGGGAAAGTAAAGAATGAAACTGACTCGCTAACCGGTCCGGGGCTCCCAGCGCTATAAAAACTTTATAAACCCCCCGGAGCCCGAGCAGTGTGAAGAAGAAGAGGCGAGAACGGCCCCCTGACCGGCCAAAGCCCGCGTGCCGCTGCATCCCCGCGTCCAGCGCCCACGTCCCGCCGCCGTCGCCACCATGCCCAAGAGAAAGGCTGCAGGGGATGCTAAAGGAGATAAAGCCAAGGTGAAGGATGAGCCACAGAGAAGAGCTGCAAGGTTATCTGCTAAACCTGCTCCTCCAAAGCCAGAGCCTAAACCTAAAAAGGCCCCTGCAAAGAAGGGAGAGAAGGTACCCAAAGGGAAAAAGGGGAAAGCTGATGCTGGCAAGGATGGAAATAACCCAGCAGAAAACGGAGATGCCAAAACAGACCAGGCACAGAAAGCTGAAGGTGCCGGAGACGCCAAGTG
>NW_021913861.1:0-1256 GCF_006229205.1 Suricata suricatta | reverse complement strand
TAGTACTCCATTGTGTATATATACCACATCTTCTTGATCCATTCATCGGTTGATGGACATTTAGGTTCTTTCCATGATTTGGCTATTGTAGAAAGTGCCGCTATGAACATTGGGGTACATGTGCTCCCAGGGATTTACCCAAGGGATATTTATTATTTTTAAAGATTTTATTTTTAAGTAATCTCTGCACCTAACATGGAGCTCAAATTCACAGCCCCAAGATCAAGAGTCACATGCTCCACTGACTGGGCCAAGTAGTTGCTCCTGGATTAGACTTTTTAAACCACAATCTGAAAACATATTGCTCACCTATTTGTAATAAATGCTCCTCTCTTTTAATAGCTTAGAAAGCTATGTCCTAGTGTGAAGGGAATTCTCCCCTGGAGCTGGAGTGAGCTACAGGCTCTAGAAGAAACCAGTTCCTTTAACACTTCTGAGTCATAAAAATAAAGAGTCCACATATCCATATCCATTACATATCTTTTAATCCACTGCTTAGTTTTTAAATTTTTTTTAATATTTTAAATTTATTTTTGATAGACAGAGAGAGACAGCATGAGCAGGGGAGGGTCAGAGAGAGAGGGAGATACAGAATCTGAATCAGGCTCCAGGGTCTGAGCTAGCTGTCAACACAGAGCCTGATGTGGGGCTTGAACCCATGAACCGTGAGATCATGACCTGAGCCTAAGCCAGATGCTTAGCCGACTGAGCCACCCAGGTGCCCCACTGCTTATTTTTTGAACATATATGAAAGCCAGTGTGTACATTCATGAGTTCCTCAGGTAGTTATTATCATGAAACTGTCTATCCTGCTTAAACACTCACGTACAATTAGTTTATTTGGAACAAGTAGGACTGTGTCACATCCCATTCTCACCCCTATTTATTCATCTTACACATATTTACTGAGTGTCAACTGTATGTATTTGCCAGGGCTCTCTAAAGAAAGAAAACCAAGATGAGAGAGAAAGAGAGAGAGAAATAGATAGAAAATAGATAGATGATAGATAGATAAACAGATACATATAGATAGATCTCTATCTATATATAAAGAGAGACAGACATAGAGACAAAGAGACAGAGAGGACGAGAGGGAGAAAGGGAGAGAGAGAAAATTATTGTAAAGATTCAGCTCTCGTGATTATGGAGGCTGGCAAGTCTAAACTTTGTAGGCAGAATGGAGACCCAAGAAACAGACAGTGTTGTAGTCTTGAGTCTAAAGGCCATCTAGAGGCAGATTTCATTCCTTATTGGAG
>NW_021913860.1:0-1257 GCF_006229205.1 Suricata suricatta | reverse complement strand
TACAATTGCCACTTCAGATAGCTGTGAAATTAGGTGATTAACTAGTTGGTACCTAACCTTCTAATTTCTGTATAAGTCTAATTACATGAAATAGAAGTGGGGGTTTTGATTTTTTACTTTGCTTTTCTGTTTGGAGTATCATTGTAACTACTGTATTGTAAATGATGGAAAATAATTGCATATGTTAAAAATAAATTGTGTTATATTAAAAAAATAAAAAAAGAAATAAAAAAAGAAAAAAATAAAAGAACACTGTAAAAAGTAAAAAAAAAGAAATAAGTTTAACAGGAAATATATTTTAAAAGTTAACATAATAAGATTATGGTAGCTTTTTTCTTTATGTTTTGTAATTTTTATAACAAATATATGTAATTATAAGGGAGGAAAAATAAGCTTTTATTTCAATTGTCAAAAAATAAATCAGTAAACATGTAAAAATCCCTTAAAAATAAAAAATAAAGAATGCATCATCATCAGATTACTGAGAAATATTTGCAAATGCAAATAAAAAGATGATTATCATTTAACTGCATTATGAAAAACAATTAACAATTTCATGACAAATGGGTTGCTTTATGATGATTCCACAGCAAAGTGAATTTGAAATACACCTTTCAAATGAATGAATCAAATGAATACAATTGCAAAAAATTGCTTATATTCTCTTTATTTGTTTCTCTCATATGAGCCAGTTATTTATGTGCTAGGGAGGGCATAACTGTATAAACCAATTAATAATTTCAGTGGGTCTATTTACTATGCTAACCACACACCTCCCCTACAACTACTTCCCTGGTCTCAATTAAGACATCATTCTATTAGAAAAATACTTCCAATAACTTGGCTCACTGTCTCTGGACTGATTATTGTGATTATAAGCTATTAACTGAAATCAATGCTATTGGCCACATACTAGCTAAGTTATGGAGTGTTTAAATTTTCTGCTTTCTATTTGCATTGGTTTTTTTCAAAAGAAAAGAATATATTACTATAGTTTATATTTTCAGACTAAGCAAATAAATTCTTTGCCACAAAGTTCTTTTTGTTAAGCAATTTTTAAAAAAAATCTCTATCCTTGTTTCCTTTTCTGTATCATTCCTTCCATTCAGACATTCCCCACAGGCATTTTTTGAAGTAAACTTATTGTTTTAGAACAATTTTAGATTACAGAAAAAAATGCAAAGATAATACAGAGAGTTTCCATACATGGCATGGCCAGTTTTCTCTGTTATTGACATTTTACTTCAGCATGGTATA
>NW_021913859.1:0-1257 GCF_006229205.1 Suricata suricatta | reverse complement strand
GGGCCGGTGGGGCGCGTGTGCAGCGGTGTCGGGGACACGGTGCCCGTGGAGGCGGCGGGGGGCAGTGCACACCAGCCACGCACGCATTCTCTGTGCAGCACAGGTGCTGTCATCCACAGCCCGCTGGGTGGGTGCAGGGTCCGAGGTGGAGGGACCAGTCCCGTCCAGGGCACCGCGGCACGTCCCTCAGACCCGCGCCTCGCGTCGGGCCGCGCCCGGGCATCTACACATTCCCCAGCCCCAGGAATCCCTATGCGTTAAATCAGTAGCCTTGGAATCCATTTCCTAAAGACTTCGGTGTGTCTGACGTTTCCTTCTCCCTCTGAGGGAGACCCCACAACTTCCCATGGTCAGTAAGCCCCAATCCAAGATGTGAGGTTGGATCTTGCCTGAGGGGCCCCGGCCTCCAGCCCTTCGCTGCCACCATCCTCCTCGTCTTCCTGCTTCCCCTGGACGCCGGGTTCCGGCTTCCTCCCCTGCGATTACATGGTGCCTGCCCCGGGCCGGCCGTCGCCGTGTGGAGCCGCATGTGTGTCCCCTCCTGGGCCCTGGGCCTGTGGGACCGGGTGACGCTGGGGCCCCCACAGCCACGAGCACCTGCACACACCTGGACACTGTGTGTGAGGGACTAGAGAATAAAGGGAAGACCTTCCGGGAGCACTGGTGGGGAAGCATGGGGCTCCCGACAG
Source organism: Suricata suricatta (assembly GCF_006229205.1). Lineage (NCBI taxonomy): Eukaryota > Metazoa > Chordata > Mammalia > Carnivora > Herpestidae > Suricata > Suricata suricatta. Next base: position 568 of record NW_021913859.1, on the reverse strand, counting down.
CGGGGATGCAGGGAGGGGCCGCTCCTCCCGCTCCGGGAGCCTGGAAGGTGTGCTCCCTCCTACGGGCCAGAGGCCGAGGAGCGTCCACCCACAGACGGGCCCGACGAAGCACCCAGCCAGGAGATGCCTTTCAGGGACGTGGCTCCGGGGTCAGTGCCACACAGGACACCGAGTGCTGGCGAGGGTGGGCAGCGACAGGGCCCCCACTCCCTGCTGGGGGGCGTGCAAGGTGGTGTGAACGCTCCGGAAGACAGGCTGGGGTTTTCTGCGAAACTGAACATACAACCCGGCAGCTGCACGCCCTGGCATTTACCCTACAGGCTAGAAAACTTACGTCCAGCAAGATCTGGCATACGAATGTTTACATAGTTGCCAAAACCTGGACGCAAGCAAGGGGCCCTTCAGTAGGTGATGGTTAAATAACCTGCAATCCATACAGACAGCGCAAGAGGATTCGGTGCTAAAAAGGAAAGAGCCTTCGAGCCATGACCAGACACGTTAGAGCCTTAAATGAGTCTTACTAAGTGAAAGGAGGCAGACGGACAGGACTACACACTGTGTGGTTCTA
>NW_021913858.1:0-1257 GCF_006229205.1 Suricata suricatta | reverse complement strand
TTATTTAGTTCAAAGGAAGCATTTTTGATAGGAAAAGATGAGAGGTTAAGCAAACCAGAACAGTAGGATTGCATAAAACTGTCAAATATTGCTTTTTGACAGAGAGTAGTATTTTGGTGTAGCAAACAGCTAGTATATTTTTATTAGTGATGCTTCTTAGAGGAAAGATGAAGCATTATGAAAAATTTTCTTCTCAGAATAGATTTTTAGTAATTTTTAATATTTATTAATAATAATTAAATCCTTGGGTTCTCCCTTATTCAAAGTACCAATCTATGATGTTTACATTTATTATACCACTAAATTTTATTACAACACAATGAGAAGATACTGTTCTTCTTAATCTTATTGGAAAATAAAATTTTACAAACTTTAACTTCCTCACACTCATGCAGAATGAAACCAAATTCTGAGTTTCCAGTCTGTGTTATTAACTATCAAATGAAAAAATTCAATTAGAAATGAAAAGATAAAAAGTTATGGTAATACTTATTTGAAAAATTAACTTTTGTTGCCAGATGAGTTCCCATCAAAAATGAATCCTATTCTATTTTTTCTCTATATCATTTGAATTTCTAGCATTTTCCCACCTTACCCTTTAACTTCTATTAATTCTTTGGAAATACGATTTTTATTTCTATAATAACATTATGGTACACACGGTTTCTTATTAAATCATCTTGTTCAGTCTTAACAATAACCATATGAAAGTGTTATCAACCTTTTTATATCCCTACAGCTCATAGAATTTTAAACCAAGTTCATACTACTAATAAATGGTAATGTACCAAAACTAGAAATTCTTATGATAGTTCAATATGCACTCTTATAGTATCCTATTTTTCATACCAAGCAGCAGTTTAAAAAGCTCTTATGCTTAGAAGAGACTTTCTCTTTTTGAAAACTAAAGAAACAATATAACATTGAGGCTTCAAAATTTACGTTATAGTATTTGATATTAACAGGGACATTGTGTTCTACAAATTACAATACAAGACTTGTATGTCCACATGAGCTTGAAACATTCCTGATCTCAATCCAATATAAAGATACATTATATGCCAGTATACAAATATTTGTTCAATTCTTAGAATTTCCTTTTTTAAAAATTCTTTAAATGTTTGTTTATTTCTGAGAAAAAGAGACAGAGTGCAAGTAGGGGAAGAGCAGAAAGAGAGGGAGACACAGAATCCTAAACATGCTCCCCGGTTCCGAGCTGTCAGCACAGAGCCTGATGCGGGGTTTGGTTTGAACTCA
>NW_021913857.1:0-2517 GCF_006229205.1 Suricata suricatta | reverse complement strand
GAACATGTTGCATCTATACTAAGGTAATCATGTAAGGATCAGGTTCCCATAACCCAACCCTGGGACCTTCTCCAGAGCTGGGCTCTGCCGTGTCCCCAGAGGAGTAGGACTGCAGCCCCCGCCCCTCTTCATGGAGGGAGCAGGGTGTGCACCTGACCCCAGGGTGGCAAAGGGCCAGGGGAAAGGTAGGGGAGAGGTGACTGGGAGAGCTTTGGGGTCCTGCCCGGATCTGCAGCCCCAGTTCTTGAAGGCATCTCCTGGGGGCTGTTGGTGACAGGGCTGTGGTCTCACGAGTGGACAAGGCTGGACAGGGCCAGTGTGCCAGGGTCTGGGGACACAAGATCTGCCAGGGCAGCTGTGGGATGAATGGAGGGTCGCCATGGCAACGTGGGAAGTACCAGCACATCAGGTCTTCCTCAACCCTGGAGGAGGTTTTACAGACCCTCCTTGGGTACCAGCAGGCTTGGGGGCGCTCCAAGTGAGATGGACCTGCCCCCGGTGGCAGTAGCCTGCATGGCCTTCCTGTGACCTGTGTCTGGGGGAGAACTCTCACAAGCCCAGGTGCACCCTGCTGGCCACGGCCACCCCATTTGTCTGTCATTCGGCAGGGCCAGGCACTGGGCAGGGCGTCTGCTGTGTGTCCTCCCTGTCTGGGGAAGCCAAGGGTCCCCAGAACTTCCTAAGCTTCTGGGGGCTCTGCAGAGCATCCTTTGGTGAAGAGGGGGCTCACTGAGGCTTCCTGGCTGTCCCCGAGTGTTGTAGGGACAATGTGCTCCCGCCTTCTAGATGAACATCACCCACCGGGCTGACCACACGGTGTCTGCAGGGCGTCTGGGAGCCGGGCACGCGGGCCGGGTGGTCTTGTCCACAGCTTCACAGCGGGACTCCGCTGGGGGTGATGTGCCCACAAGCAGTGTGGGGCAGACCCTCGGCTACTGCGGGCCGGGCCCTGCTTGATGCCCTCCCCTGCCTCAGCCTCCAAGGGCCGACCTCTTTGACAGTGGCAGGGTGGGAGCCTGGCCCCAGCCTCACGGCGCCATTGCCCTTGGGGAGGCTGCACCCTCGCCCCATGTTACAGGCCCAGGGCCGCACAGCACAGGGGGCCTCACATGCCTCCCGGCCCCACCCTCCAATATACATGTCTGGGCGTCCTGCTTCAGAGGACCCTGCATGAGTAGCATTGTTCTCCCAGTTTACAGATGAGTAAAATGAGGTTCTGGGAGGTCACCTTCCCCTGCCCAGACGGCAGAGGGGATGATGCCAGAAGCCTTCAGCCCGTGCCGTCTGACTTCCGGGACTCCCAGCCCAGCCCTGGGACTGCTTGCCCATGGCAGGCCTCCCCCTGGAGCAGTGACTGTGTGCAGGGTCCCCTCGGGGGTCTCCTCCCTGTCACCGCCCCGGAGCCCCACAAGGGCAGGAGCTGCTTGCTGGTTCACTGTGGCCCTAGAACCAGCTCAGGGCCTTATGACCCCGGCTCCAGTCTTACCTGACTCCACAGACTGGGGCCTGCTCACAGCGCTGGGTCACCTACGTGTCTCTCTGCTGGGGTGGGAGACGGGCAGGCCCTTCTCAGATGCGGGGAGCCATCGGCAGCTCTCCAGGGAAGTGGGCTCTGAGGCCAGAGTCTGCCAGAAAATGCCCCTCACAGGCACAGACCGAGCCCTGGGAAGTGTGGACCTGAGGAAGGTGGTGGGAAGTGGGGGAGGCGGGGAGGCCAAGAAGGTCCTGTCTCCACAGAGTTCTCAGTAACAGAACTGGATCAGAACTCTGTAGATAGCAGGGGCCAGGCAGGGCTGCCGGAGGTTGGGGGGTGTCCTAGGGTGCTATGGGCCCCAGGTGTGGGGAGGCTAGGCGTCTCCATGGATTCATAGATTGGTGGGCTACACCTCTTCTCATGCCATGCCGCCTCCTCCAGGAAGCCCTCCCTGCTGCATGGTGACTGTCCCTAGCTGACACAGGTATCAATGGGATTCTGATTTCATGCTTCTGCCTCTCAGGTGGGAGCCGTGAGGACAGGACCGGGCCTGGGCAGGGCGGGAGTCTGGACTCGCTGGGGTAGGAAGAGGAGAGGGCGAGAGGCATCGAGGTGCTTGTTTCTAGCCATTAGCTCATCTCTTAGAAGAACATTGGTGGTAACGCTCCTTAATTAGAGGAAATGGGAAAATAAGCTAATTTTCAGTATATTGTTTACATTTGTAATTTGGACCAAACTGCCAGCTTTTACATCCCTCAGTGATCGCCCCGGGATCCCGCGGGGGTTCTGTGACTCTGGAGTGGGGACAGGCTGCTGCTGCTCTGGAGCCAGCGGGGTAGACCGCTGAGTGAGGGCGCAGAGTGGTGGGCGGCGCCCAGAACGCCCCCAGGACGCATGGCACAGGTCCGTGTACAGCTCTGTTCAAACACCCTTCTGTCCCATGGGCTGAAAACCACTGCCCGGTGTCTGGGCTTCACGGGGAGGTCCTGCGGCTCACATGGCCTCCATCAGAGGCCAGGCGGGGCCCCCTCTCCTCGCGTCAT
>NW_021913856.1:0-1257 GCF_006229205.1 Suricata suricatta | reverse complement strand
CCGTATCAACTGTTAAAATGTAAGTCTTTACTGCTTTTGAGTCTGTATAGATGCTAGATGCTAGCCCTGAAATGCAGGGGGTAAGAGATGTGTTTCCCAGTTAGGACATGAAAGACACCGCTCCCCAGTTGTAGGCAACACCTTTGAGGGGATTAGATGGGAGCTTTAGCTAGGTTCCCTGCTCCCCATATATTGAAGTTTCCTAAAGCATAATATATCAAATTATATCCCTGGACTGTCTTTTCAGGTCACCCAGATTAGTCTTCGGTCAGTAAGTTCATCCTTTGCTATAGTTTTTAGGGAAAGATATTCAAAACTAGTCTCAAGTGTTCGAAAACCCTGGGAAGTCCTGAACAAATACGGAGAAAAGTTCAACAATAACAACAAATCAGGCACAATTGTATTAGCAATATATAGAATACAGATCTCCTCCAGTCAAGCTCTCTCCATTAATTCTACCAGTCTACATTGACATCTCATTAAATTTAGAATGCAGTTAAAATCTTGCAAGATTTTATATGAATTGTCCCCTGCCACCCTGTCTAATTAGCTCCCGCCACTCTCTCCTCGTGTTCCTGGCTTCCTCTGCTTCAACTCTCAGAAGGTGGTGCAATCATTGTACTCCTTACAGAGGAAGTGCAGTAAAACCTTGGTTTGTGAGCATCATTGTTCCAGAAACATGCTTGTAATCCACCTGTATATCAAAGCAAATTTCAAAAACCTTTGACTCAGTGGTGGTCATGTGACATTCGGCATCATGTACTACCCATTTTGTAAGACATTGCTCATTTATCAAGTTAAAATCTATTAAGAAATGTTTGCTCATCTTGCAGAATGCTCACAGAACAAGTTACTCACCATCCAACATTTTATTGTATTTAATAAATGTTTTTATAAGTTTACAAAAACAGAAGTTTCATATATATACATTTTTGTATATATGTATATATAAATATATATCTGCATGCACATATATGTATGTGATTATTTGAATAGTGTTTTATAGTTTTCAAAGTACCTTTACTTATTTCCTTTGATTTCTATCTTTTTCCCAGATACTTCCTAACAGTTTCTTTCTATCACTTTTCTAAAAACTCCCATATTCTGTATATTAGATTATTAGGACATAAGCAGTTGGTAGAAGTAATTAATAAAAAAATCCTGAGTCAATCAATGCAGCTTGTTGGGAGCATTGACAAGGTAATTTAATACAAAAATCGATGGGAAAAGTTCATTTATTGCTGTCAGAAAATACAC
>NW_021913855.1:0-1257 GCF_006229205.1 Suricata suricatta | reverse complement strand
CAGCATCATTTCTTAATAAAGACCCTCAAGAAAGTCGGGATAGAAGGAACTTACTTAAGTTCCTTTCTCATGAAAGCCATTTATGAGAAGCCCACAGCTAAAATCACCCACAATGGGGAAAAACTGAGAGCTTTCCCCCTGAGATCAGGAACATGACAGGGATGTCCCCACTCACCACTGTTGTTTAACATAGTGCTGGAAGTCCTAGCATCAGCAATCAGACAACAAAAGGAAATAAAGGCATCAGAATTGGCAAAGATGAAGTCAAACATTCACTTTTTGCAGATGACATGATGCTGTATATGGAAAACCAGACAGACTCCACCAGATGCTTACTAGAACTGATCCATGAATCCAGCAAAGTCGCGGGGTACAAAATCAACATAATGAAATCAGTTGCATTTTTATACACCAATGTTGAAGCAAAAGAAAGAAATGAAAAAACTGATCCCATTCACAATTGCACAAAAAAACCATAAAATACCTAGGAATAAACCTAACCAAATTTATAAAAGATCTGTTTACTGAGAACTTTAGGAAAACAAAAGAAAAAAATTGAAGACACAAAGAAATGGAAAACCTTTTCATGCTCATGGATCAGAAGAATAAACATTGTTAAAATGTCATTATTACTCAAAGCAATCTACACATTCAATGCAATCCCCATCAAAACTGCACCAGCATTCTTCTCAAAGCTAGAACAAACTATCTTAAAATTTGTATGGAACCACAAAAGACCTTGAATAGCCAATGGAATATTGAAGAAGAAAACCAAAATGGGAGGCATCACAATTCCAGACTTTAGCCTTTGCTACAAAGTTGTCATCATCAAGACAGTATGGTATTGGCACAAAACTAGACACATAGACCAATGGAATAGAGTAGAGAGCCCAGAACTGAACCCACAAATGTATGGCAATTAATCTTTGACAAATCATGAAAGAGTATCCAATGGAAAATACACAACCTCTTTAACAGATGGTGCTGGGAGAACTGTACACAAATATGCAAAAGAATAAAACCAGACCACTTTCTTACACCATACAAAAAATCAATTCAAAATGGATGTGGGACCTGAATACGAGATAGGAAGCCATCAAAATCCTAGAGGAGAAAGCAGGAAACGGCCTCCTTGACCCCAACTGCAGCAATTTCCTACTCGACACATCCCCAAAGGCAAGGGAATCAAGAGCAAAAATGAACTATTTGAACCTCATCAAGATGAAAAGTTTCTGCACTGCAAAGAAAACAATCAAT
>NW_021913854.1:0-1257 GCF_006229205.1 Suricata suricatta | reverse complement strand
GGGCACTTAAGGGGAAGAGCACTGGGTGCTGTATGGAAAACAATTTGACAATAAAATATGGAGGAAAAAAAAATATGTTAAAGTCCTAACTAGGTAGTTCAAAATGAACTTATTTAGAAATAGGGCCACTGTCATTAGTGAAGATGAGATCATGCTGAAGTAGGATGGGCCCTTAATCTAAAATGACTACTCTTCTTATAAAAAGAAGAGAAGACAGAGACTCACGAGAGCGCCAAGCACTGCCAGAGACAGGGGTTAGAACCATGCAGCTGCGAGCTACAGAACACAGGCATGTGGCCACCACCAGAAGCCAGGAAGAGGCAAGAAAGGATTCCACCCAGGGCCTGCCAGGGGTCAGAGCCCTGTGACGCCTTGCTTTCAGATTTCTGGCCTCCAAAAATGTGGGAGAATGAATTTCTGTTGTTTTAAGCCACTTAGTTGTGGTACATTATTATGATCCCCTAGGAAACTCATACCTCGAATTTTAACACAAAAGATTTCTGCAGTAGGAAAAACAAATGTTACAATGTTACAGATATAGTTGAAGCCCTGTTGGCAGTCTTCCCCAGTAAATTTCCTCCCTCTTGCCACCAAAGTGACCATTATCCCTAATTTCTTATCATTCCACTGCATGCTTTTATACATTTGCTATTTGTCTATGAATCACATGCATTTTTAATATTTTTAACTTCATATAAACAGAATCATGTTGTACTTACTTCATAATTTTTTTCACTTGTTTTGTGCTTGTCAGATGAATTCGGGGGTATGTGCAGCTCTAATATATTAATTTTTATCATTATATGGAATTCCATTTTATGAACAAAGAATAATTTTTTACCCATTGTTTTGTAATTGGACATTTAGGATATCCACGCCCCACCCCATTAAAACATTGCTGCTACAAACATTTCTAAACACTTGGCAACATTTCTGAGGGGTATATACTTAAGAGAACTGCCAAGTCTTAGAAGACATGTGTCTGGAGCTTGACAAGAATTGCCAAGCTGCTCTCCGAAGTGACTACTCTGATTTACACTCACCACAGTAGTGTAAGAGGTCCTATTGCTCCACACCCTGGTGCCCTTGGCATTTTCAGGCCAAAGAGATTTGCCTCGATGTAAATAGGGCTTAAATTTCAGAACTCTTCATTTGCTTGGTTGAGGCCCTTTAAAGTCTCACAGCTCATTTCGTATGTGTAATTTTGTTTTCTTTTTCTTAAAATGAACTCCACAAATTACATAAGCTTCAGATTCC
>NW_021913853.1:0-1257 GCF_006229205.1 Suricata suricatta | reverse complement strand
GCCCGCCCTCGCGCCGCGCGCGTGACCCGGGTTGTGCGCAGGCGCGCCGCCGCCGCCGCCTGGAACCCAAAGATGCGGGCGCCCGGTTACAGGCTGGCTGTCCCAGGGCAGCCGCGGCCCCAGCCACCCGAGGGAGGGAGGAGGAGCGACGGGGAGGCCGGCTTTGGGCCTGCGTCTGCGGCGGCTCCGGAGACCCTGATGAGGAGTCGGCTGTTAGCAAAAAGGAAGGGCAGGAGTTACTGAGCACAGCGACATTTATGTGGCCGCTGTTGGCCTGTCGTCGCCTCCTGTGGACCTCTCAGGTCCGCAGAGGTCGCTGTCCTAGGCTTCGCCTCCAGCCGACCCTCCCAGGCCCCGTACCCACCCTGGGCGCCTCCTGAGCAACCACACTTTTCACCTGTGGGTCAAGTGGAACAAAGGAGACCCTGCTCCCTTGTCCTGCTACATTAAGCCCACCTGGGGCAACATCCACGTTTCTTTTTGCTTCTTGCATGTTTAAAAATATTTTTTGTTATTGTTTATTTTTTTTATTTTTGAGAGAGGATGTGTGAGCAGGAGGCGGGACAGAAGAGAAAGGGAAACAGGATCCGAAGGAAGCTCTGTGCTGACAGCCTAGAGCCCTATGGGGGCTTAAACGCCCCCAAAAGGAGATCATGATCTGAGCAGAAGATGGAAGCTCACCCGACGGAGCCACCCGGGCCCGTGGAAATTTTTAATTATTTAAAAGTGGAAGGAGGGGGAACAGAGCGCCATCATAGGCTGAAAGATAAAATGGCTGCCGAATATATATTTTTGTTCTTATCTTTCTCCTCCCTTTTGTGCTTGATTCACTCTTGGTTTACTCAGGAGCCACTTCTTAGTTACCTACCTCATTAGGGAAATGAAGGACCTTCGTTTTCTTTAAGTATGCGTTACCTATTACTTATAGGTCACTTTCTCCCACACTATCACTGAACTGTTTCTAGTGTGATAAGACATGGAAAGGGAGGCTTTTATAATGCCAGGACTCTGTACCTTAATATAATTTAACCACCCATTGATAAACCAATTCTCTTTAGGAACCTAGGCTTTTTCTAAAACATATTTCAAAACCCCGTTGAGATACAGTGAGCAGAAATAAACCTAAGAAATGCTAAGATTATCTGTAGTCACAAGCATTTATTAACTGCTTTGCTACACGTAATGTCTGAAAAACTACGTATGAATTGCTTCTCAACAACTGTCAATCGAATGTTTGTGTCTCCTCCCCAATTCATC
>NW_021913852.1:0-1257 GCF_006229205.1 Suricata suricatta | reverse complement strand
GTTGATTGACCACTTTAGATTAGTGGACAGCAGCTGGTGAGGTGTCTGGCTTTTGTTATCAGCCATTGTTAGAAGATGACCGCTGAGCACAGTTGAGAGGCAGACATTAAGCTTTGATGCATTCAAACTGGCCATGCTTCAAAACCTTAATGGTTTGATTTTGCCATGTGGTGTAGATTTGAAGCTGGTGAAAAGGGTGGAGCCTCTATGGATACACATGCAACAGCAGTATTTTCAGTCTTCACTCTGATTACACAATTCCTGATTCAATTCATCACTTGCCCAGACAGGAACTTCTTTTATTGATTTCTGCCAACTCCTGACTCTCTTTTATACCTTAAAAAAGTACTCAGAGCTTTTATTTCCCTTCACTCTATAATGTAGATTTACTCACTAACACGATACACATTTGTGCTTAGCGTGGATTTTACAAGCATTTATCAGAAGAATAATTACATGGAGAAAATATTACTTATAAATTTCACCATTTAGTGATATTCTATATTGAGTATCTTATTTCTCTTCAGTCTAAAAATGTATTTCATTATTCTAAACTAATATAAAGCTCCTACATGCAGCACTGAAATTCATTTATATTATCAACATTGGATTAAATAAAATAAATTTCTTTTATGCTAGCACTGAGAGAATCTTTAAATTATTGAATATGTTGGCAATGGCCATTGGAAGAAGGTTTTCAATTTCTAATTCTTCCTTTTGCCTAGTGGTGCAAAATAAGCACTTGTACTCAGTATTGCACACATATTTCATTTAGTCCTCATAACAAAACCTTAAGGAAGACAATATTGTCTATGTTTTAAGAAAATTGAGCTTTAGACAAAGTATAAATTTTCCCAAATTCATGTTTGAAATAACTGGTGGTTGTTTCCTTTGCTGTGCAGGAGTTTTTATCTCAATGAAATTCCAAAGTGCATTTTTGCTCTTCTTTTTCAAAACTGCTTTGGCTAGTCAGGATTTTTTTTATGGTTCCGTACAAATTTTAGGATTGTTTGTTCCAGCTCTGTGAAAAATGCTGGTGGTATTTTGATAGGGAGTGCATTAAAAGTGTAGATTGCTTTGAGTAGTATAGACATTTTAACAATATTTTTTTCCAATCCATGATCATTAAATGTTTCTCCATTTCTTTGTGTCCTCTTTCATTTCTTTCATAAGTGTTCTATAGTTTGCAGAGTACAGATCTCTTAACTCTTTGGTTAGGTTTGTTTCTATGTATTTTATTATTTTGGTGCAATTATA
>NW_021913851.1:0-1257 GCF_006229205.1 Suricata suricatta | reverse complement strand
TTATTTAGTTCAAAGGAAGCATTTTTGATAGGAAAAGATGAGAGGTTAAGCAAACCAGAACAGTAGGATTGCATAAAACTGTCAAATATTGCTTTTTGACAGAGAGTAGTATTTTGGTGTAGCAAACAGCTAGTATATTTTTCTTAGTGATGCTTCTTAGAGGAAAGATGAAGCATCATGAAAAATTTTCTTCTCAGAATAGATTTTTAGTAATGTTTAATATTTATTAATAATAATTAAATCCTTGGGTTCTCCCTTATTCAAAGTACCAATCTATGATGTTTACATTTATTATACCACTAAATTTTATTACAACACAATGAGAAGATACTGTTCTTCTTAATCTTATTGGAAAATAAAATTTTACAAACTTTAACTTCCTCACACTCATGCAGAATGAAACCAAATTCTGAGTTTCCAGTCTGTGTTATTAACTATCAAATGAAAAAATTCAATTAGAAATGAAAAGATAAAAAGTTATGGTAATACTTATTTGAAAAATAAACTTTTGTTGCCAGATGAGTTCCCATCAAAAATGAATCCTATTCTATTTTTTCTCTATATCATTTGAATTTCTAGCATTTTCCCACCTTACCCTTTAACTTCTATTAATTCTTTGGAAATACGATTTTTATTTCTATAATAACATTATGGTACACACGGTTTCTTATTAAATCATCTTGTTCAGTCTTAACAATAACCATATGAAAGTGTTATCAACATTTTTATATCCCTACAGCTCATAGAATTTTAAACCAAGTTCATACTACTAATAAATGGTAATGTACCAAAACTAGAAATTCTTTTGATAGTTCAATATGCACTCTTATAGTATCCTATTTTTCATACCAAGCAGCAGTTTAAAAAGCTCTTATGCTTAGAAGAGACTTTCTCTTTTTGAAAACTAAAGAAACAATATAACATTGAGGCTTCAAAATTTACGTTATAGTATTTGATATTAACAGGGACATTGTGTTCTACAAATTACAATACAAGACTTGTATGTCCACATGAGCTTGAAACATTCCTGATCTCAATCCAATATAAAGATACATTATATGCCAGTATACAAATATTTGTTCAATTCTTAGAATTTCCTTTTTTTAAAATTCTTTAAATGTTTGTTTATTTCTGAGAAAAAGAGACAGAGTGCAAGTAGGGGAAGAGCAGAAAGAGAGGGAGACACAGAATCCTAAACATGCTCCCCGGTTCCGAGCTGTCAGCACAGAGCCTGATGCGGGGTTTGGTTTGAACTCA
>NW_021913850.1:0-1257 GCF_006229205.1 Suricata suricatta | reverse complement strand
TATCATGTATCTTGAATGTATCATAGATAAGCTGCTATATAATGATCGCCACTTCAGATAGCTGTGAAATCAGGTGCTTAACTAGTTGTTACTTTACCTTCTAATTTCTGTATAAGTCTAATTACATGAAATAGAAGTGGGGGTTTTGATTTTTTACTTTGCTTTTCTGTTTGGAGTGTAACTACTCTAGTGTAAATGATGGAAAATAATTGCATATGTTAAAAAATAAATTGTATTATATTCAAAAAAATAAAATAAAATAAAATACCGTAGTTGGAGCCCCTGAGTGGCTCAGTCGGTTGAGCATCCAACTCTTCTTGATTTTCGCTCAGGTCATGATCCCAGGGTCACAGGACTGAGCCCTGTGTTGAGCCCCACACTAACCAAAGAGCCTGCTTGAGATTCTCTCTCCCCCGACCTGGACCCTCTCGCCTGCTTGCATGCGTGTGCACTCTCACTCTCTCGCTCTCGCTTGCTCTCAGATAAAATTAAAAACTAAAACTAAAAAACACTAGATACAATAAACAGCAGGCTGGAAGAAGAGGAATGAATTATGACCTGGAAAATGGAATAATGGAAAGTATTCAAGCTGAGGAGATGAGAGAAGAAAAATTATGCAAAATAAAAATAAATGTAGGGAAGTCAGTAACTCCATGTACTAACATTTGTATTATTTGGATCCCAGAAGAGAGAATAGGGTGCATAAAGTAAGTAAATTTATAACAATATAATAAATGATGGCCAAAAACTTCCCTCATCTGAGGAAGGAAAAACAAATGAACAAAGGCAACACACAACACACACACCCCAAAAAACAGACTCTGAACTACAGAGACCAAAAATACATGATTAGCAGAGGGGACATGGTGCAGAACTGGTGAAAAAGGTGGAGGGGATTACAAGTACACATTTCTTGGTGAGCACTGACTAATACATGGAACTGTGGAACCACTACATTGTACACTTGAAATGAATATAACACTGTACGTTAACCACATTGAGATTAAAGGGGGTGGGGAAGACGAGAAATAACAGATGCTAGCAAGGATGTAGAAAACAGGCAGCCTGTGTACAATGCTGGCGGGAATATAAACTGTTGCAGCAACTATGGAAGACAGTACAAGTTTCTCAAAGAGTAAACCCAAACAGACCATATGGTCTAGTGATTCCAATTCTGGGTGTTTACACAATGTAAATGAAAACACTAGTTTGAAAAAATATCTGCACCCCTACGTTCACTGGAGCATTATTTAGAAT
>NW_021913849.1:0-1257 GCF_006229205.1 Suricata suricatta | reverse complement strand
AGAAATTATTGGATTTTCTTTCTCCCCATTTTAATATGGAGAAACTGAAGCATAAGGGGAGAGATGTGCTTATGTTTCAAGGAAAGGGAAAGGGAGTTCTTGGCTTTCCTGCCTCTTGAGCTAATCTTTAATTACCAGAACCTGCACCCTTAACAGATTTTGGCTCACCTCTGACTACTTGTCAGCATAATTCAATTGCTGATATATTTGGGGCCCGGAGCAGGTCGTGGAGTAGTTTTTTGAGTACAAAGCTCTGAACAACTGAATAGAGTCGATCATGCAATGTTTATTTGTATTGTTCAATTGGTTCAAGTATAATAGGTCTAGAAGAAGAATCATATTTACCACACAAATGAAATTCTCATTGTGAGTGCATTTCAGTGTGAATTTCCCAAACTGCCACATGAATGCTAACTCTGAAGACAAAAGAACACCAAAGAAAAGCCAAGCAATTAAGCAATTTGGTCTTATTGTTTTGTTTGTTTGTTTTTTTAATCTGTAACTGGAAAAAGATTTCACACAAGTCTCTTACTGAGAATGAAAGACTGAGAAGTTGTGACAACTTTGGGGATTTTACTGAAGAGTCTGAATAAAGCTGCTCGGAGTTTGGAACAGAAAATGAAAAACAAAGCTTGGCCATTCTGCATCCTGATACCTTTTCCAAACCAGGTTGAGCTGCGAGGCTCTCTGAAGTGCCCGGAAAAGGCACTACAGTGGTTTTGGCATAGTTCTGAAAATACCTTTTTTCTTATCCTGCAAATGTCTGCAGCGATGATTTTACTCTGACTTGTCATCATCTCCATCACACTCCCTAGTTTTCCTCTCTCCTGCTGCTAACGACTCGGTGGCAGGCATTTTTTCACATCGCCCTTCCCCTGCCCCCATTACTAATTCATTAGGTGCCTTTTCATAGCTATCTTGTGGATAACAATATCGTCTTGGTTTATAAAATTCCCGTGTATAGAATATTTTATTCCATGTATAAAATTCCCACCCTCATATGTACAGTTTTCATAAAATCCTCATCTGGGAGGTGACTTAGAATAAAAGTAATTTATTAAGCAAGTTAAAAGCCTATGATTAACCTTGCAAAAAAATAATATTCAATATTCTTATAGCATAGCCTTTCTGGATGGGAGATTTTGAAAATATCCCTGGCCTATGCAGTTTTGTTTTAGATGCTTTTTATTACATAATTTCAAATTATGGCATTTAAGCAAGATTACATTAATTTTAGTGATTAGTTTTTTAATGTTT
>NW_021913848.1:0-1257 GCF_006229205.1 Suricata suricatta | reverse complement strand
GCTCTGCACTAGTGGTGCAGTCTGCTTGGGATTCTCTTTCTCTCTCTGCCCCTGCCCCGCTTCTCTCTCTGTCTCTGTCTCTGTCTCTGTCTCTCTCTCTCAAAATAAATAAATAAACTTGAAAAGAAAATATTTTTACCTCTCTTAACTTTAAATTTCGTTATCTATAAAATGGGATTATTAAACTCTTCCTCTCAAAACCCAAATCCTCCTGATTTCAGCTGAGGCAGGCTGCTCAGCTGCTTAGAATCTGTGTGGAGTGGCTTCTAGGCCTGTGTGTGGAAACTTGGGGGCAGCCTGGGTTCTCAGATTTTATTTCTTCTCCTCAAGGTCATCTTTCTCAAGATTTTTTCTGTCTTCATGAGGAGAAATCAGGAGAAAGGACAGGGACTGGATGTCTGACAAATTATTCTCCAGTAAGTAGGACATTCATTCTTTTAAAAAAGTACATGTTCTTCCTACTAGGTAGACATGTTTTCTTCTAATAGAACAGAGTTTCTTTGGGCATTTAGGGCCTACACAGGGACTGAATGCCCAGTTAAATTTCCTCAGGTTTCAGGATAGTTTATGTGGTTGACAGATGAGATAAGGACTCAGTATTTACTAATTCAGTCCAACTCTCATTCATTCTGACCGTGTGCTCTCGTCTTGCCATGATGCCCTGTGAGGGGGGGTGGACCTGTGGTTTTCAGAATTTGTGCTGTCACTGGAGGAATGATTCGTTCATCATCAGCATTTATTGTGTCTAATGTGCTCAGACCGTGGTGAGTCCTGTCATTAGAGAAAAATAAGACTAGAAAAGAGTACAGTGTAGTCGTGGTGCGATCCGTGCAGCCAGGGGATAGAGGTGCTCTCCAAAGCTCATGACTGGACGAGGTCACCAGTGAATGTGTCCAGGTAGAGAGGAGAATGGGCACGAGGACCCTCAAGCCCTGGAATAGATGATGGGAGAATACAGATCCCTAAGCTTTGGGTCTCCCCTTCTCTTTCTACAGTGAACACTGGTTTCGATGGCTTTTGCCTAATGCCAGGATGTTTGTGATGGTTTAGGATCCGGTGACCCTTGAGGATGTGGCTGTGGAATTCATCCAGGAGGAGTGGACTTCCCTGGATCCAACTCAGAGAAACCTGTACAGAGAGGAGATGCTGGAGAACCACATGAATCTGGTCACATTAGGTGAGGCCAGTACCATCTCTTTATTTAGCTTTTCTGGAAGAAATCTTTCCTTCTTCCTCTTTTTTTTTTTTTTTTTTTTT
>NW_021913847.1:0-1257 GCF_006229205.1 Suricata suricatta | reverse complement strand
ACTGCCTATATTTATGAATGAAAACCTATGGTTATTGTACTGATGTATTATTAGTGCCATTTTCTCCACCCTGACAATGTAAGGAGGTAATTCGTTTTCAGACAGAGCCCCCTAGAGTCTAGTAAAGACTAGATGCAACAAACATGTTGATAAGCCCTGTCAGTAGATATTTATTAAAAATCTGAATAACAATATGTTTAAATCTGAGAATTCCAGTGCTTAGAATTTCTTACCTCTCCTTTTCCTCACCTGTCATCTGCAGCCCTTCTCTCTGTCTCTCTCATCCCTCAGGCCTTCTCCTCCCCTTAGTCTCCACCACCCTCTCCCTCCTGGATTGTGGCACTGGTGCCACCCCATCCCCTGCCACCTGGGACTCTTCTCCACACAGGGGTCAGCGATCCTGCTACTGTGAGTCAGAAGCTGTCATTTCCTCACTGAAAATGCTCCAGTGGATCTGTCTCACTCTTAGGAATCCTCTAGAATGTCGGACACATGAATACAGGGGCTTTGGGCTATTTTGGTGAAAGCTGTCTACACAGCATAAATAGACATCATGGTGCACAGTAGGCTTTAAATTAATTGTTGTTGAATGCATGAATGAAATATGACTGTATTAGAACATAATTGCATCACATAAAAATCACAAAATGAAAAATACATATGCAAAAATGAGGAAAGATTTTATTTCATGCCACTAGTGTACCTGAGGGCTCATAATTTCATTCCAGAGACAACACCATTATGTACACTGAGACTGTACAGTGGTTTTCTATTGCTGGAGAACAAATTCCCACAAACAGTGACTTCCCATAGCACCCGTCCATGTGTCCCAGTTAAGCAGGTCAGCAGTCTGCCGTGACACTGAGGGTTCTTTCCTGGGTGTCACAGGCAGTGTTTGCACCTAGAGCTCAGCGTCCCTTCCAACCTTGCACAGAGCTGTTGGCAGAATTCTGTTTCCTGGAGCTGGAGGACTGCAGTCCCCACTTCCTTGCAAGATGTCATGGGCTGTTGCTCTCAGCCCCTGGGGCCACCAACACTGCTTACTCCGTGATCCCTTCCATTGTCAAGGCTCCTTCACATGAATCCTGCCCACTCTGCCAGGTCTTCACTCAGGAAAAACGGCATTCTATTAAGGGCTCACAACCTTCCTGTTATAATTCAGCTGATATGACCCTTAACTGTACATGCAAAGTCTGCAAGCCCAGCCACGTCTGGGGGAGTCAGGGATATTCCCCTATCATTTTGGACTGTGAGCCT
>NW_021913846.1:0-2517 GCF_006229205.1 Suricata suricatta | reverse complement strand
GAACATGTTGCATCTATACTAAGGTAATCATGTAAGGATCAGGTTCCCATAACCCAACCCTGGGACCTTCTCCAGAGCTGGGCTCTGCCGTGTCCCCAGAGGAGTAGGACTGCAGCCCCCGCCCCTCTTCATGGAGGGAGCAGGGTGTGCACCTGACCCCAGGGTGGCAAAGGGCCAGGGGAAAGGTAGGGGAGAGGTGGCTGGGAGAGCTTTGGGGTCCTGCCCGGATCTGCAGCCCCAGTTCTTGAAGGCATCTCCTGGGGGCTGTTGGTGACAGGGCTGTGGTCTCACGAGTGGACAAGGCTGGACAGGGCCAGTGTGCCAGGGTCTGGGGACACAAGATCTGCCAGGGCAGCTGTGGGATGAATGGAGGGTCGCCATGGCAACGTGGGAAGTACCAGCACATCAGGTCTTCCTCAACCCTGGAGGAGGTTTTACAGACCCTCCTTGGGTACCAGCAGGCTTGGGGGCGCTCCAAGTGAGATGGACCTGCCCCCGGTGGCAGTAGCCTGCATGGCCTTCCTGTGACCTGTGTCTGGGGGAGAACTCTCACAAGCCCAGGTGCACCCTGCTGGCCACGGCCACCCCATTTGTCTGTCATTCAGCAGGGACAGGCACTGGGCAGGGCGTCTGCTGTGTGTCCTCCCTGTCTGGGGAAGCCAAGGGTCCCCAGAACTTCCTAAGCTTCTGGGGGCTCTGCAGAGCATCCTTTGGTGAAGAGGGGGCTCACTGAGGCTTCCTGGCTGTCCCCGAGTGTTGTAGGGACAATGTGCTCCCGCCTTCTAGATGAACATCACCCACCGGGCTGACCACACGGTGTCTGCAGGGCGTCTGGGAGCCGGGCACGCGGGCCGGGTGGTCTTGTCCACAGCTTCACAGCGGGACTCCGCTGGGGGTGATGTGCCCACAAGCAGTGTGGGGCAGACCCTCGGCTACTGCGGGCCGGGCCCTGCTTGATGCCCTCCCCTGCCTCAGCCTCCAAGGGCCGACCTCTTTGACAGTGGCAGGGTGGGAGCCTGGCCCCAGCCTCACGGCGCCCTTGCCCTTGGGGAGGCTGCACCCTCGCCCCATGTTACAGGCCCAGGGCCGCACAGCACAGGGGGCCTCACATGCCTCCCGGCCCCACCCTCCAATATACATGTCTGGGCGTCCTGCTTCAGAGGACCCTGCATGAGTAGCATTGTTCTCCCAGTTTACAGATGAGTAAAATGAGGTTCTGGGAGGTCACCTTCCCCTGCCCAGACGGCAGAGGGGATGATGCCAGAAGCCTTCAGCCCGTGCCGTCTGACTTCCGGGACTCCCAGCCCAGCCCTGGGACTGCTTGCCCATGGCAGGCCTCCCCCTGGAGCAGTGACTGTGTGCAGGGTCCCCTCGGGGGTCTCCTCCCTGTCACCGCCCCGGAGCCCCACAAGGGCAGGAGCTGCTTGCTGGTTCACTGTGGCCCTAGAACCAGCTCAGGGCCTTATGACCCCGGCTCCAGCCTTACCTGACTCCACAGACTGGGGCCTGCTCACAGCGCTGGGTCACCTACGTGTCTCTCTGCTGGGGTGGGAGACGGGCAGGCCCTTCTCAGATGCGGGGAGCCATCGGCAGCTCTCCAGGGAAGTGGGCTCTGAGGCCAGAGTCTGCCAGAAAATGCCCCTCACAGGCACAGACCGAGCCCTGGGAAGTGTGGACCTGAAGAAGGTGGTGGGAAGTGGGGGAGGCGGGGAGGCCAAGAAGGTCCTGTCTCCACAGAGTTCTCAGTAACAGAACTGGATCAGAACTCTGTAGATAGCAGGGGCCAGGCAGGGCTGCCGGAGGTTGGGGGGTGTCCTAGGGTGCTATGGGCCCCAGGTGTGGGGAGGCTAGGCGTCTCCATGGATTCATAGATTGGTGGGCTACACCTCTTCTCATGCCATGCCGCCTCCTCCAGGAAGCCCTCCCTGCTGCATGGTGACTGTCCCTAGCTGACACAGGTATCAATGGGATTCTGATTTCATGCTTCTGCCTCTCAGGTGGGAGCCGTGAGGACAGGACCGGGCCTGGGCAGGGCGGGAGTCTGGACTCGCTGGGGTAGGAAGGGGAGAGGGCGAGAGGCATCGAGGTGCTTGTTTCTAGCCATTAGCTCATCTCTTAGAAGAACATTGGTGGTAACGCTCCTTAATTAGAGGAAATGGGAAAATAAGCTAATTTTCAGTATATTGTTTACATTTGTAATTTGGACCAAACTGCCAGCTTTTACATCCCTCAGTGATCGCCCCGGGATCCCGCGGGGGTTCTGTGACTCTGGAGTGGGGACAGGCTGCTGCTGCTCTGGAGCCAGCGGGGTAGACCGCTGAGTGAGGGCGCAGAGTGGTGGGCGGCGCCCAGAGCGCCCCCAGGACGCATGGCACAGGTCCGTGTACAGCTCTGTTCAAACACCCTTCTGTCCCATGGGCTGAAAACCACTGCCCGGTGTCTGGGCTTCACGGGGAGGTCCTGCGGCTCACATGGCCTCCATCAGAGGCCAGGCGGGGCCCCCTCTCCTCGCGTCAT
>NW_021913845.1:0-1257 GCF_006229205.1 Suricata suricatta | reverse complement strand
TGGAAAATAATTGCATATGTTAAAAAATATGAAACTTTATAAAGTAAAAAAAATTAAAAGAAAAAGAGAAAAAAAAAGAAGAAGAAGCTACACCTTTGATTCTGTCTCACAGTATTTGGTCTCCTCTGGAGGAATTGGTGAGGTTTCTCTTATATTTACAACAAGAATATTCTGTACTACAGCAATTTATTCAAGATTTTTATTATACATGAAAGTCTTTGGATAACACCAGGAGAAAGAGTCTGGAGATCAGATCAGTAAGTAGTGACTCCTTTTAGGATCCTTTTACTAAACCACCAGACGTGTTTGGATTCCCAGGTTCTTTATTATTTAACTATTTATAATAATCTGTTCAATATCTATCTTCCCCATTAGGGGTAAACTCCATGATGGCTGGGCTCTTTAACTGCTGTGCTCATTACTGTATTTGTAGGACCTGGCAGAATACTGGGGACATAGTAGGTGATCAGTATATCCTTGATGATTAACCGGCCAGTGTGGAATTAATTGCTTAATATCTTAGGTCTTTAGTTTTTTCTTCTACAAAACCTGGAGATAAAGAAGATCATCTTCAAAATCTTCACCAGATGGAGCTAATTGTGTCATGCTTTGTAAAGTGTTCTGATGTCTGCAACTTACTATGACATGCATTAAAAAATGTAAGATTGTTGGATGCATAGAGGGATGGGTAGATATGGCATAAAGCAAGCAATTCACAATGTGAATTGTGGAATATAGGTAGAGAGTATAAGGGTATTTCCTGTACAGTTACTTCAACTTTCTGTGTATCTTAAAATTTACAAAATAAAATGTTGGGGAAAATGCATGACTCAAAATGGCCTAAAACATAGACTTTGATAGAAAAAATGGAAGAAAATAATTCAACATAAAAATAATCAAGAGTTCAAGATTATGAATAGAACAGAGATGAAATCAATGTATACATTTAATAAAATTGTGTGAACTTGCAAAAAAAATCTAAGTAGTAGAAACAATAAGTGTATTCTAAGAGTTTAGAGGAGAGACAACAATCAGACTACTCAGGTGGAAAAAAAATCCTTCATGGAGTAGGTGATATTTGAGCTGGGTACTGAAGGATATCCATGATTTGGACAGGTAATGAAGATAAGAAAAATAATTTGGGGGGAGGTAAAGATCACCAAAAAAACAATAAAGTGAGCATATAGAGCAAGAACGCAAAAACAAGGACAGTGAAGTTTACATCAGCTTATCTGCAGCTTAATAGGGGGCAATAGG
>NW_021913844.1:0-1257 GCF_006229205.1 Suricata suricatta | reverse complement strand
CCTATTGCCCCCTATTAAGCTGCAGATAAGCTGATGTAAACTTCACTGTCCTTGTTTTTGCGTTCTTGCTCTATATGCTCACTTTATTGTTTTTTTGGTGATCTTTACCTCCCCCCAAATTATTTTTCTTATCTTCATTACCTGTCCAAATCATGGATATCCTTCAGTACCCAGCTCAAATATCACCTACTCCATGAAGCATTTTTTTTCCACCTGAGTAGTCTGATTGTTGTCTCTCCTCTAAACTCTTAGAATACACTTATTGTTTCTACTACTTAGATTTTTTTTGCAAGTTCACACAATTTTATTAAATGTATACATTGATTTCATCTCTGTTCTATTCATAATCTTGAACTCTTGATTATTTTTATGTTGAATTATTTTCTTCCATTTTTTCTATCAAAGTCTATGTTTTAGGCCATTTTGAGTCATGCATTTTCCCCAAAATTTTATTTTGTAAATTTTAAGATACACAGAAAGTTGAAGTAACTGTACAGGAAATACCCTTATACTCTCTACCTATATTCCACAATTCACATTGTGAATTGCTTGCTTTATGCCATATCTACCCATCCCTCTATGCATCCAACAATCTTACATTTTTTAATGCATGTCATAGTAAGTTGCAGACATCAGAACACTTTACAAAGCATGACACAATTAGCTCCATCTGGTGAAGATTTTGAAGATGATCTTCTTTATCTCCAGGTTTTGTAGAAGAAAAAACTAAAGACCTAAGATATTAAGCAATTAATTCCACACTGGCCGGTTAATCATCAAGGATATACTGATCACCTACTATGTCCCCAGTATTCTGCCAGGTCCTACAAATACAGTAATGAGCACAACAGTTAAAGAGCCCAGCCATCATGGAGTTTACCCCTAATGGGGAAGATAGATATTGAACAGATTATTATAAATAGTTAAATAATAAAGAACCTGGGAATCCAAACACGTCTGGTGGTTTAGTAAAAGGATCCTAAAAGGAGTCACTACTTACTGATCTGATCTCCAGACTCTTTCTCCTGGTGTTATCCAAAGACTTTCATGTATAATAAAAATCTTGAATAAATTGCTGTAGTACAGAATATTCTTGTTGTAAATATAAGAGAAACCTCACCAATTCCTCCAGAGGAGACCAAATACTGTGAGACAGAATCGAAGGTGTAGCTTCTTCTTCTTTTTTTTTCTCTTTTTCTTTTAATTTTTTTTACTTTATAAAGTTTCATATTTTTTAACATATGCAATTATTTTCCA
>NW_021913843.1:0-1257 GCF_006229205.1 Suricata suricatta | reverse complement strand
TACTCTTACTTGACCTTTGCACTGCAAAGCTCAGTGGTACTACTTCTTGGATTCATGTTTCCCCCTTGAAGAAAAGTCCAACCCCTAGCTGGCCTGCTGAATCAACAGGGTTTGTCATCCAAAGCCTCACTCTACACACAAATCTATGTTAGTACATTTAATTACTGATCATTCCACCATTCCTTCTCTAATCCCTTGTTCTAAGTGTACTATTAAACCATTGTATTGTGTAGGGTCCACCTGGATTCCTTCTAGAACTGCTTGCCTAACCAATAAACTCTGCAGAGAGTTAAGAGGTAACATTTGTAAAAATGAAACATGAAGCTTGCCAAGCATTCTAGGTTTCCTCTGCAACCCTTACTTCTCTACGTCAATATAATTTTACCCCATCTACAGATAGCCTTCTTAATTGCTTGCATCCTTCAAATCCTTGGTTCAATTGATGTCATTATAACTTCATGATCTACACCCCATTCAGATTTACTTTTACTTGTAGTGGCAGAAAGATTTGTGGGGAAGCCATTGCTTACATCTTTATCAACTTGTAGGCTATTACACAGTTGGCTTATTGGTTACGCCTATTTCATTACAGAATCAGAGACTTGGACATCCACCATTAATCTATATCACACACTAAAATAAGAATTGCCAGAAGGTGCCCCTGACACTAAAGGAATAAGATTTTTGGGAATCTTATTTCCATGGAGGGATGCTAATGCAAAGGCATACATGATCATAAGTTTATATAAAATGTTAGGGGATATTGCTAAATCTTCTGCTAAGACAACAGCTGTCCAAGAACAATCTTTGAATTCACCTGCTCAAGTTGTTTTGCATGACAGAATTGCTCTTGACTATATCTTAGCAGAGCAAGGTGGCATATGCTCCATTGCTAATACTACCTGCTGTACTTGGGTAAGTTTTTCAGGATTGACTGAAACACAATTGCATAAAATCAGAGAACGAGCCCACTGGTGCCTTTAGAAAGCAGGTACAATAGGTACCACTAGAAAGCTCTTGGCCTTTTGATCTGTTGTGTTGTCGACCCTCAGATAGAGACTCATGGTTTAAAACTGTATAGTTTGGAATTTGTATCTTACTTGTGACTCTAGAAATTGTTATTATTATAAGACTCTGCCGCTAAAATGAACAAATCAAAAGACTATAGATGCTGGCAAGGGTGTGGAGAGACGGGCACCCTCCTACACTGTTGGTGGCAATGTAAACTGGTGCAGCCGCTCTGGAAAACAGTGTGGA
>NW_021913842.1:0-1257 GCF_006229205.1 Suricata suricatta | reverse complement strand
CCGTATCAACTGTTAAAATGTAAGTCTTTACTGCTTTTGAGTCTGTATAGATGCTAGATGCTAGCCCTGAAATGCAGGGGGTAAGAGATGGGTTTCCCAGTTAGGACATGAAAGACACCGCTCCCCAGTTGTAGGCAACACCTTTGAGGGGATTAGATGGGAGCTTTAGCTAGGTTCCCTGCTCCCCATATATTGAAGTTTCCTAAAGCATAATATATCAAATTATATCCCTGGACTGTCTTTTCAGGTCACCCAGATTAGTCTTCGGTCAGTAAGTTCATCCTTTGCTATAGTTTTTAGGGAAAGATATTCAAAACTAGTCTCAAGTGTTCGAAAACCCTGGGAAGTCCTGAACAAATACGGAGAAAAGTTCAACAATAACAACAAATCAGGCACAATTGTATTAGCAATATATAGAATACAGATCTCCTCCAGTCAAGCTCTCCCCATTAATTCTACCAGTCTACATTGACATCTCATTAAATTTAGAATGCAGTTAAAATCTTGCAAGATTTTATATGAATTGTCCCCTGCCACCCTGTCTAATTAGCTCCCGCCACTCTCTCCTCGTGTTCCTGGCTTCCTCTGCTTCAACTCTCAGAAGGTGGTGCAATCATTGTACTCCTTACAGAGGAAGTGCAGTAAAACCTTGGTTTGTGAGCATCATTGTTCCAGAAACATGCTTGTAATCCACCTGTATATCAAAGCAAATTTCAAAAACCTTTGACTCAGTGGTGGTCATGTGACATTTGGCATCAAGTACTACCCATTTTGTAAGACATTGCTCATTTATCAAGTTAAAATTTATTAAGAAATGTTTGCTCATCTTGCAGAATGCTCACAGAACAAGTTACTCACCATCCAACATTTTATTGTATTTAATAAATGTTTTTATAAGTTTACAAAAACAGAAGTTTCATATATATACATTTTTGTATATATGTATATATAAATATATATCTGCATGCACATATATGTATGTGATTATTTGAATAGTGTTTTATAGTTTTCAAAGTACCTTTACTTATTTCCTTTGATTTCTATCTTTTTCCCAGATACTTCCTAACAGTTTCTTTCTATCAATTTTCTAAAAACTCCCATATTCTGTATATTAGATTATTGGGACATAAGCAGTTGGTAGAAGTAATTAATAAAAAAATCCTGAGTCAATCAATGCAGCTTGTTGGGAGCATTGACAAGGTAATTTAATACAAAAATCGATGGGAAAAGTTCATTTATTGCTGTCAGAAAATACAC
>NW_021913841.1:0-1257 GCF_006229205.1 Suricata suricatta | reverse complement strand
GCCCCTAATGGTAGGACTTTGAAGCAGAAAACACTGCAGATGCCTCACTGCCACTTACTTTTCTAAAAAACCTAAATGTTTTCGTATGTTTCAAGGATAAGTTAAAATATTTGTAACAAACATCAAGTAAGGCATTTTCATTTTATTAAATGGAAAAAATTTTCTTCTGTTAGTCTTATATTTGTCATTAAGCAAAGAATAGAACATTGTTCAAATGCGTCTGTTTGCTTTTAATGTACTAATTATTTTAATTTGCTTATTTTTTCCATGAAAACCAGATGGAAGATCTTCCAGAACAAGAAAAAAATATAGATGTTGTGGATGAATTGGAAATACAGTATTATGAAGTCCAGTTAGAACTCTATGAGGTTAAATTCGAGATATTAAAATATGAAGAAATTCTGCTTATAACACAGTTGGACTCAATTAAAAGGCTTATAAGAGGTAAGATTTATACTTAAATGTATGTTAAAATGTCTAAATCATGCCTTTAAGAAAATACCAAGACCATGTTGCTACGTCTTCTAAGTTGTCTAAAACATCTACTGAAATATCCTGAAGTTTCCTTTTATTTATTTAAAAAAATTTTTTTCCTGTTTTTTTTTAATTTATTTTTGAGAGACAGAGAGAGACAGCATGAGCAGGGGAGGGTCAGAGAGAGAGAGGGAGACACAGAATCTGAAGCAGCTCCAGGCTCTGAGCTGTCAGCACAGAGCCCGACGCGGGACTTGAACCCACGAACTGTGAGATCATGACCTGAGCCAAAGTCGGACACTCAACTGACTGAGCCACACAGGCACCCCTGAAGTTTCCTTTCAATTTTTGTTTTTCAGATGATATATTCATTGTTAAACACACAGCAAAACAAAGGAAAAGGGTTATCACAGCCTTGTTTGTATGCTGATGTGTATAAGTAAATATCAATTTCTAAACCAAAACTATATACTCTGTATAGTAGCCTCCTTTCATTCAATATGTACAAACCGTCTTTCCATTTCAGTAAGTTAGGAAACCATCAGAAATTTTAATGGCTGCACAACATTCCACAGTAGATACCGTGGTCCCTAGTTCTCACTCTTGCAAACGCGGTGTAGCGGGGAGCCTTCCTCTGCCCGTCTCTGCACGTGAGAGAGGGGTCTCCTTGGCCGGGACTGCTGGGTCAAGTGCAGATTTTACATCGTGACGCGCACCTGCTCACCCCGCACTAGTCCTCCGATTCGCGA
This sequence comes from Suricata suricatta, assembly GCF_006229205.1. Classification (NCBI taxonomy): domain Eukaryota; kingdom Metazoa; phylum Chordata; class Mammalia; order Carnivora; family Herpestidae; genus Suricata; species Suricata suricatta. Next base: position 34 of record NW_021913841.1, on the reverse strand, counting down.
TTTTCCCTCGCCTCTATGTTCTGACTTTCTGAGT
>NW_021913840.1:0-1257 GCF_006229205.1 Suricata suricatta | reverse complement strand
GCCCGCCCTCGCGCCGCGCGCGTGACCCGGGTTGTGCGCAGGCGCGCCGCCGCCGCCGCCTGGAACCCAAAGATGCGGGCGCCCGGTTACAGGCTGGCTGTCCCAGGGCAGCCGCGGCCCCAGCCACCCGAGGGAGGGAGGAGGAGCGACGGGGAGGCCGGCTTTGGGCCTGCGTCTGCTGCGGCTCCGGAGAACCTGATGAGGAGTCGGCTGTTAGCAAAAAGGAAGGGCAGGAGTTACTGAGCACAGCGACATTTATGTGGCCGCTGTTGGCCTGTCGTCGCCTCCTGTGGACCTCTCAGGTCCGCAGAGGTCGCTGTCCTAGGCTTCGCCTCCAGCCGACCCTCCCAGGCCCCGTACCCACCCTGGGCGCCTCCTGAGCAACCACACTTTTCACCTGTGGGTCAAGTGGAACAAAGGAGACCCTGCTCCCTTGTCCTGCTACATTAAGCCCACCTGGGGCAACTTCCACGTTTCTTTTTGCTTCTTGCATGTTTAAAAATATTTTTTGTTATTGTTTATTTTTTTTATTTTTGAGAGAGGATGTGTGAGCAGGAGGCGGGACAGAAGAGAAAGGGAAACAGGATCCGAAGGAAGCTCTGTGCTGACAGCCTAGAGCCCTATGGGGGCTTAAACGCCCCCAAAAGGAGATCATGATCTGAGCAGAAGATGGAAGCTCACCCGACGGAGCCACCCGGGCCCGTGGAAATTTTTAATTATTTAAAAGTGGAAGGAGGGGGAACAGAGCGCCATCATAGGCTGAAAGATAAAATGGCTGCCGAATATGTATTTTTGTTCTTATCTTTCTCCTCCCTTTTGTGCTTGATTCATTCTTAGTTTACTCAGGAGCCACTTCTTAGTTACCTACCTCATTAGGGAAATGAAGGACCTTCGTTTTCTTTAAGTATGCGTTACCTATTACTTATAGGTCACTTTCTCCCACACTATCACTGAACTGTTTCTAGTGTGATAAGACATGGAAAGGGAGGCTTTTATAATGCCAGGACTCTGTACCTTAATATAATTTAACCACCCATTGATAAACCAATTCTCTTTAAGAACCTAGGCTTTTTCTAAAACATATTTCAAAACCCCGTTGAGATACAGTGAGCAGAAATAAACCTAAGAAATGCTAAGATTATCTGTAGTCACAAGCATTTATTAACTGCTTTGCTACACGTAATGTCTGAAAAACTACGTATGAATTGCTTCTCAACAACTGTCAATCGAATGTTTGTGTCTCCTCCCCAATTCATC
>NW_021913839.1:0-1257 GCF_006229205.1 Suricata suricatta | reverse complement strand
GTTGATTGACCACTTTAGATTAGTGGACAGCAGCTGGTGAGGTGTCTGGCTTTTGTTATCAGCCATTGTTAGAAGATGACCGCTGAGCACAGTTGAGAGGCAGACATTAAGCTTTGATGCATTCAAACTGGCCGTGCTTCAAAACCTTAATGGTTTGATTTTGCCATGTGGTGTAGATTTGATGCTGGTGAAAAGGGTGGAGCCTCTATGGGTACACATGCAACAGCAGTATTTTCAGTCTTCACTCTGATTACACAATTCCTGATTCAATTCATCACTTGCCCAGACAGGAACTTCTTTTATTGATTTCTGCCAACTCCTGACTCTCTTTTATACCTTAAAAAAGTACTCAGAGCTTTTATTTCCCTTCACTCTATAATGTAGATTTACTCACTAACACGATACACATTTGTGCTTAGCGTGGATTTTACAAGCATTTATCAGAAGAATAATTACATGGAGAAAATATTACTTATAAATTTCACCATTTAGTGATATTCTATATTGAGTATCTTATTTCTCTTCAGTCTAAAAATGTATTTCATTATTCTAAACTAATATAAAGCTCTTACATGCAGCACTGAAATTCATTTATATTATCAACATTGGATTAAATAAAATAAATTTCTTTTATGCTAGCACTGAGAGAATCTTTAAATTATTGAATATGTTGGCAATGGCCATTGGAAGAAGCTTTTCAATTTCTAATTCTTCCTTTTGCCTAGTGGTGCAAGATAAGCACTTGTACTCAGTATTGCACACATATTTCATTTAGTTCTCATAACAAAACCTTAAGGAAGACAATATTGTCTATGTTTTAAGAAAATTGAGCTTTAGACAAAGTATAAATTTTCCCAAATTCATGTTTGAAATAACTGGTGGTTGTTTCCTTTGCTGTGCGGGAGTTTTTATCTCAATGAAATTCCAAAGTGCATTTTTCCTCTTCTTTTTCAAGACTGCTTTGGCTAGTCAGGATTTTTTTTATGGTTCCGTACAAATTTTAGGATTGTTTGTTCCAGCTCTGTGAAAAATGCTGGTGGTTTTTTGATAGGGAGTGTATTAAAAGTGTAGATTGCTTTGAGTAGTATAGACATTTTAACAATATTTTTTTCCAATCCATGATCATTAAATGTTTCTCCATTTCTTTGTGTCCTCTTTCATTTCTTTCATAAGTGTTCTATAGTTTGCAGAGTACAGATCTCTTAACTCTTTGGTTAGGTTTGTTTCTATGTATTTTATTATTTTGGTGCAATTATA
>NW_021913838.1:0-1257 GCF_006229205.1 Suricata suricatta | reverse complement strand
TGACTTGTTGACCCTGAGGTAGCTTGCTGTGTCCCCTTGCTTGTCCCCTAGACCAGTTTAGGTAAACAGAGGTGGTGCCTCACTTCTGCTCTAAACAACCTTCCACCTGGCTGCCAAGTGCCAGAATTTTGCTTAGTATTAACCCAAACCCCTAACCTCACATATCTTCAAGACCCCCTTTCCCTCACATCGATGAGTTAATGTTCACAGTTTCATTGTCTTTTGTGCACGTCCATCACCATTTTTGTAAGCCTTCTGATCCTAATCAAAATGGAGCATGGAGCAAGGACCCTTCATCAGGCGCTTGTCTTTTCACGGGCATTAGCCATCTCTCACATTTTAATCCTGTGTCTGATTTCTTGCTAGACAAGAAAGAACTTTAGACCCAGAGTCTACAGCATGCTCTTATTGAACTTTTTAAAAGATATTGCAAATTTTCCCTATTAAGGGCCAGTTACAGGGGTTTAAGACTCCCTGTTCAGTCTTTTCCCAAACATATGTGGAGATCTCTGCCTTCTTTCCTCTTCTCCCCTTTCCACACAAGCAGGGGTTAATCAAGAGTGGGAGTAGGGATAAACATTATATGCTCAAATGTTATTAGGGAAGGAATCCAGTAGTCTCTTTATTTAAAACTATAGCATGACCTCTACTCTTGATTTCATTTAACCTCTTAAAAGTCTTTTTTGTATAAAACTTCTCACCTTCTAACGTAACGTATAATTTAAATGTCTATTGTGATTAGTATTCATTATTTGACTTACAACAAGTGTATGCAAACTGTGAATAAAAAGGTATTTGAGTAAACGATGAAAAGGACAACTATGCCAAACTGAATCCTCTTTTTCTGCAGTATCCTCCACTCAACACCCTTTCTTTAAAGAGCCTTGGGACCCTTAGAGGCTCAGTCTATTTAGCGTCCAACTTTGGCTCAGGTCATGATCTCATGGCTTGTGAGTTCGAGCCCCACATCAGACTTGCTGCTTTTAGCACAGAGTCCACCTTGGATTCTCTGTCTCCCTCTTTCTGTTGCCCCTCCCTTGCTTGCACATGCTCTCTCTCTCTCTCTCTCTCTCTCTCTCTCAGAAATAGTAAATAAACATTTTTTAAAAATGAGCCTCTTACCTCCTCCCTGAGTGGTAGGGATATGTCTTTATCTCATACTCTCCTTCCCCTTTAATTCATTCTTGTACTTTCATCCCTGCTCCAAGTCCACCAAAATTTCATTATTAAAATATAAATAAATCTTTAAGAATACAG
>NW_021913837.1:0-1257 GCF_006229205.1 Suricata suricatta | reverse complement strand
GTATCCTGCAGGTGGTGGAACGGAGGTCCAGTCCTGTGCTGCCTGGCATTCTCCTGTAGAGCTTGGAGACAGATTGAAATTGGAGAACCGACTGTGAGAGCTGAGGGATGTTGCCCCAATTAGTGCCGTGGCCGGGAGCTGGCCCCTGAATCAGTTCCCCTGTTTCTGAGATTTTTGGAGATTGGTCCCCAGTGGTTGGCCATTTTTGTGAAATTTTGATTTCCATCTTTGGCCCAGTGAAAGCCCTTTTGAACTGAGGGCACATAGTTCTGGGCATGTTGTTATTATTAATGACCTGAGGAACAGGTGCGCTTGGCAGGGAGGTAACTGCTTTTCACTTAGGGCAGTCTCTACTGAAAGACCCCACTTTCCCACAAGAATAGCAATTAGACCTCGAGGAGGGGTTTTCGCTCTTTGTACCTCCTGACTGCCTTAAGGACCTGACACATTAAGGGTCTGTTTCTCCCACTGAAGCTGCTGTGATAGCCACGCCCTGGATAAAGGCTGGACTTACATCTTCAAATTGATTGACATGATCACTTAAGGTGCCTGTTTTTCCAATAGCCCGTAAAAAGGACTGACAGGGAGAAGAGGCATTTTCAAACGCTAGTAGTTTAATGAGCATGTCCACGGCCTCATCATTAGTTATCACTCTAACAGCTTGTAGGAGTCTAGATAAATATCCTCAGAGCTTTCATCCGAACGTTGATTTCTCCCAAGGTAGCAGCCCTGCCTGTTGCGACCGGCAAAGTTCTCCATGCGTGATAGGCACAATCAGTGACCTGTTGGCAGTTTCCTGGTCAAGATACATCTGAGCTTGAGCAGTGTCCAAACGACCCTCGCCCAGAAGGTTATCAAGAGCATTGTCTCTCCTATTCGACCTTTTGTTTACTGCTGCTCTTTTCCTAGTTAGCTCATCATATTCTGCTTTCCATCGCAGATATTGGCCTCCTGAGAGGCATGCTTCTGCAACCTGAGTCCAGTCCTAAGGCATCATCCAATGGGACATTGGGGCCTCTAGCAATGTGAGTGTATAGGGCGCAGGTGGTGCATATTCGGCACAGACAGTTTTTAGTTCCTTAACAATCTTATAGGGAAGAGGTCCCCAAGAAGGGTCCTCATCAAATTCTCCCTTAAGAGCAACGGGGACGCAGCAAACAAAATCTGTATCGCCTTTCTGCCTCTCTAACGGCAGCTCTGAGCCCTACCCCTTTTGAAAGTGGCATGGGAGGAAGAGGCCCAGATGGAGGCCAAGTC
>NW_021913836.1:0-1257 GCF_006229205.1 Suricata suricatta | reverse complement strand
TTGAAGGCTTTGCCACACTCCTTACAAATGTAACCTTTCTGTCCAGCATGGATTGTCTTCTTGATATGTAGTCTTGATGACTGAGTAAGTATGTTCCCAGGTTCATTGCATGTGTGTGGGCTTTTTCCCACATGAATCCTCTTCTGATCACCAGCACTTGAGGACTGGATAAGTATTTCCCCACATGCGTCATATTTAGAGTGATTCTCTCCTAAATGTGTACTCTTACGTGTAATGAGGTTGGCGCTTTGATCAGAGACCTCCCCACATGGATGCCATTCACCTTCATAGTCTGGAATAGGAGTCCCCAGGAGTGCTTGACGCCCCTCACTGTCCCCATCCTTGTTCCAGTCTCTCATTAAGTGTCCGTTCCCAAGGGCACTACCTTTATATCCATCCACTGACACTCTTTGGATAGAAGTTCCTATAAATGTCTCTGAACGGAGGCTGTCAGTTTCATTTGGAAATACAGCTGAAAGGTAAAAATGAAAGTAATGGCATTCCACTTCCTACTATCTGATGCTTAGAATTAAAATTTGTCATACACAAACCTGAAATCAGAAAAAGTCAACTTCAGGAAAAAGGAATCACTACTTTTTCTTTTTCTTAAAATACTTGAATGTTTTTTTTTTTTTTTTTTTTTTTTTTTTTTTTTTTTTAGAGATGGATAGAGATTGTGAGAGAGGAAGGGGCAGAAAGAGAGAGAAACCCAAAATCTGAGGCAGGCTCCATTCTCTGAGCTGCCCACACAGAACCTGATGGGGGACAGGAACCCACAAAGGATGAGATCAACACCTAAGCTAAAGTCTGACATAAGACTGACTGAGTCGCCCAGGAGCCCCAAATTATGGTTTTTCTACATCACTCAGATTGTATGTTAATGTCATCCCTATCTTTTTTAATAGCTTTGATGTTGTTTGTTTAGAAATGAAAGGCTTTGGGGTGCGTGGGTGGCTCAGCGAGGGTTGTGCGTCTGACTCTCGGTTTCAGCTCAGGTCGTCATCTCATCGTTTGTGAGCTCCAGCCCACATCCTCGTCTGCACTGACAGTGTGGAGCCTGCCTGGAATTGTCTCCCGTCTCTCTGCTCCTCCTCCACTCTCTCTCTCTCCATCTCTCAAAGTAAATGGGAAGAAGAAAACCGCATTAGAAATGAACGTTTTTGCTTGCTTGATTCTGAAAATAGAGTTATACCCTTCAATTCTGTGTAATAATGTCTTTTAAGTGCTAAATTCATAGGGGCTTTCATTAGAGATTTC
>NW_021913835.1:0-2519 GCF_006229205.1 Suricata suricatta | reverse complement strand
GCATTGGCAGGACCGCAGCTGCCATTAGGTCAGTGACACTTGCTCATTTACAAAAATTCAATTAACCTAAAGCAGGACGGCAAAAGACGATGGGCCCGGAGTACAGTGACCTGAGTCGGCTCTCCTGAAAGCCACAGGGTTGGTAGGCAGCAGAGCTTTATGGAGGTAACGTAGTGTGCTCTAACGGATGGAGTCGAGCCCAACCCTGAGAACAGGTGTTCGGGGGTAAGAAAATATTATTTTAAATAGCTACTAAAAAATAAAAATTTTCTAGGTAGATGAATTGATTTGGAATGACTCGAAGATGGTGAGGCGTGGGTAATCCCCAAAAGATCTAGAGCTGGTGCCGCACAGAGGCCGAGGCTGCGGATGTGCTGCGGCAGGGCGAGGAGGTACATCGGAATTCATACTGTAGGGGGCAGTTTATGAAAGGTGTGTGTCCTCAGGTCCCCCGGCCAACACCCCGTGACCGCACAGGCTGGCCTCTACACAAAAGTGTCCCATGGTGGCTAAGGGTGGTGCAAAAATAAAGAGAAGGGATTATAATTAATTCTCTCTTTTGGAAAATGAAGCGCTGGTGAAAGTGTCAATGTGTGCATGCAGAGAGGCCGCGTACGTGTCTGCAGATGGACAGAACGCTGTCTGACGCGAGACAAGCCAGACCATTACCAGGAGCTTCCTCTGGAGAGTTGGACTCCGTGTGGGAACTACGGCCATTTTTAACCTTTTATAACAAGCACGCGTGTTAGTGTTTTTAAAATGGTTATTAAAGAGACTAATAAGTTTGTGCAAAATAAAACCTAGCCAGGAAGTTTGTCTTATAAGTCAGAGCTGAGGCGATACAGGTCTGGAACAGAATTATCTCACCCACAGCAACTGAAGGGAACATTTCCCTATGGAAAGATAACGGGAACCGTACCTGAATTGCTACCCTGTGTCACTTGAGCTTCCAGAAGGGCCACATCAAGGCTGTCTTCACCCACAGGAGAGTGAGGGTCACAGAGTCTCCCCAGTGTCCTTTCTGACTGCTCCGCTCTGAGACTAGGGGGCCCCAGTACAAGCCCCACTGTGGGTCGCCTCCTGTCACTTTCACTCTATTTTCTATACTCTGCCTGCTTTTCTGTATTTGTCCTTTGTGTTTCTCATATCCATTTCTTTTCAGCTTCCTACATGTTTGTCCTTTTTATTTGTCTCTCTAACCCACTTTTCTACATTTTAAAGCTATATTCTGAATTCCAGATTCATAACTCTAGCCAGGAATTATGAAAAGAGCTAAGGCCAAGGGATCAAAAGCTAGAAACTGCATACTGATCTCACCATGACTAGCTGTGTGAATTTAAACAAGTCACTTAAAGTCTCTGAGCCTCGGTTTCCTCACATGTTAAATGAGGGCAGATCAAATAACATACGCTAACACATGAAAGAACTATGTGAAGGTGAAGCGTTACAGATGTCCATTTTCACTACTCTGCAATCAAGCTGAACAAAGGGATGCTAGGACCCCTCCCATGCCGCTCCTTTCTACTCTTCTGGCTGCTTTGGAGGATGTGCCCGCTTTGAAGGCACATATACTGAAAACTTCTTTTGAGGAGCTGAAGCTTTCTTACATGGATTCCATCCCATTAGTTTGGCTATTGAGAATGTTAAAATATACAGATTCCAGCTGTCTGAGAATTATTATTATTCTCCTTCTAAAAGAAAAAATTTTTCCCTGGAGCACCTGGGTGGCTCAGTTAAGTGTCCAACTTCAGCTCAGGTCATGATCTTAAAGTTTATGAGTTTGAGCCCCACACTGGGCTCTGTGCTGACAGCTCACAGCCTGGAGCCTGCTTCAGATTCTGCGTCTCCCTCTCTCTCGGCCCCTTCCCTACTGGTGCCCTCTCTCCCTCTCTCTCTCAAAAATAAACATTACAAATTTTATTTTTTTTCCGTGTGTCACAAACAATAACACTGCACACTTCTGAGAATGCTACACTAGCTAGTATCTATATGTACATGTACGTGTGTGTGTACATATAAAGTTTTATACTGTTATATACATAAATAGTTACATAGAGAGATACAGTCCTTTAACCTTTATAAATTACTATCTCTGCTCTGGCTTAAAATTAAGGCACAGAGAGGTTAAATGACTTGTCCAAACTAAAAAGGGTTACAAGTAAGATTCAAACCCTCTTATATACTACTTCTTGAGAGATAAGTGTGTGAAGAAGGACACCAACCACAGCAACGCTGGGGGCCCGCATCCCTTCCAGTGTCCCCCGGAGCTGATCCACTTCTGCGCGATACTCATCCAGCTGACCTTCTAATTTTTCTCTGCGCAGCCGCTCGTACTCCAGCTGGCCCTGCAGCTCCTTGATGGTCCTATCATAAAAGGTTGTTTTCAGTCAGTCTCCAATATCAACTACCAATTCTTTTTGGCAATAGCAAAAAGCATCTATGCATTGTACTTAAGGCAAATAAAACAAAGAAATAATTTATTTAACAAGTAGGTAGTACTATTTGTAGTACTGATCTAG
>NW_021913834.1:0-1257 GCF_006229205.1 Suricata suricatta | reverse complement strand
TCGTCTGTGATGACCGTGTCCCCTTGAAACAAGTTTTCTAAGAAATCAAGGCAGAAGTCACACTGTGTCACTTATACCAGATTTGTTGGTTTCATTGGCCAACCAGATTCACTGAGACGACTAACAAAGGCTTCAGGTGCGTGTGGGGGGCACAGAAGGGCATCTCTGGAGACTAGCTATACAGCACTTGTTGGCTCCTCGTGTAAAACTCACACTTGTAGAACGTGTACAAACATGTTACAATCAAGCCTCAGTTCACCTCTGTGGTTTCATCTCTTGCCATTCTTTCCAGTGTTACCTGGAATCCTGCCACATTAAACACTCTCTATTTTCTGCATTTACAGTGACATTCAAAATTCACATCTCTGCACATGCTGTTCTTTCTGCTGTGAATACCCTTACCCTTTTCTCTTTGGCCACCTCCTACTCAACCTTTTATGGAGGACAGTGGAGTGAGTAGATATGTCTACCCTGTGCAAAGGGAAGACACCACTTTTCAAAACATTTTTTAAATTTTTTAATGTTTATTTATTTTTGAGAGAGAGAGAGAGACAGAGAATGAACAGGAGAGAGGCAGAGAAAGAGGAAGACACAATCCAAAGCAGCTCCAGGTTCTGAGCCCGATGTGGGGCTCAAACTCACAAACCATGAGATCATAAGCTGAGCTGACACTTAACCGACAGAGCCACCCAGGCTCCCCCAAAACACCACTTTTCTATGTGTAGCTTTTCAAGTCTTGGCTCTCTCCTCTATCTGCAGCACTTCATCCATACCTAAACTAATCCACGAATCACGTATTCTAGTTGTCATTTTCATGTCGATCTCTGTAGACCGTGCCTCTTTGTGGACAGAACCAAGAATAACTAATTCATCCCTAGAGCCTTAGCATCATATACAGTGATTGGTATATAATATGTTCACATATTTTTGTTGAATGAGCCTGACTTTATTATTTGAGTCAAATAATTTATTCCTCATAAATTCAATAAATATGTAAATTTTTATTACATATTTTTATTAAATAGATAATACTTTTCAGCATGACTAATTTTGAAACATCAAAAATGCGCTACTCAATTAATTTGCATAAACAATGATATGGATAACCGATACCCTGGCCAAGAAACAGAGCACCCCCAGCATCCCAGAAGCTCCTAGTTCCCCCTTCCAATCACTAATCCCCTCCAGGAATAACCACTTTTCTTGTTCTCTAGCACCAGAATTAGTTTTGCCTGTGTTTAACCCTCACCTAGGGGC
>NW_021913833.1:0-1258 GCF_006229205.1 Suricata suricatta | reverse complement strand
TAGAACCACACAGTGTGTAGTCCTGTCCGTCTGCCTCCTTTCACTTAGTAAGACTCATTTAAGGCTCTAACGTGTCTGGTCATGGCTCGAAGGCTCTTTCCTTTTTAGCACCGAATCCTCTTGCGCTGTCTGTATGGATTGCAGGTTATTTAACCATCACCTACTGAAGGGCCCCTTGGTTGCGTCCAGGTTTTGGCAACTATGTAAACATTCGTATGCCAGATCTTGCTGGAAGTAAGTTTTCTAGCCTGTAGGGTAAATGCCAGGGCGTGCAGCTGCCGGGTTGTATGTTCAGTTTCGCAGAAAACCCCAGCCTGTCTTCCGGAGCGTTCACACCACCTTGCACGCCCCCCAGCAGGGAGTGGGGGCCCTGTCGCTGCCCACCCTCGCCAGCACTCGGTGTCCTGTGTGGCACTGACCCCGGAGCCACGTCCCTGAAAGGCATCTCCTGGCTGGGTGCTTCGTCGGGCCCGTCTGTGGGTGGACGCTCCTCGGCCTCCGGCCCGTAGGAGGGAGCACACCTCTCCAGGCTCCCAGAGTGGGAGGAGCGGCCCCTCCCTGCATCCCCGCTGTCGGGAGCCCCATGCTTCCCCACCAGTGCTCCCGGAAGGTCTTCCCTTTATTCTCTAGTCCCTCACACACAGTGTCCAGGTGTGTGCAGGTGCTCGTGGCTGTGGGGGCCCCAGCGTCACCCGGTCCCACAGGCCCAGGGCCCAGGAGGGGACACACATGCGGCTCCACACGGCGACGGCCGGCCCGGGGCAGGCACCATGTAATCGCGGGGGAGGAAGCCGGAACCCGGCTTCCAGGGGAAGCAGGAAGACGAGGAGGATGGTGGCAGCGAAGGGCTGGAGGCCGGGGCCCCTCAGGCAAGATCCAACCTCACATCTTGGATTGGGGCTTACTGACCATGGGAAGTTGTGGGGTCTCCCTCAGAGGGAGAAGGAAACGTCAGACACACCGAAGTCTTTAGGAAATGGATTCCAAGGCTACTGATTTAACGCATAGGGATTCCTGGGGCTGGGGAATGTGTAGATGCCCAGGCGCGGCCTGACGCGAGGCGCAGGTCTGAGGGACGTGCCGCGGTGCCCTGGACGGGACTGGTCCCTCCACCTCGGACCCTGCACCCGCCCAGCGGGCTGTGGATGACAGCACCTGTGCTGCGCAGAGAATGCGTGCGTGGCTGGTGTGCACTGCCCCCCGCCGCCTCCACGGGCACCGTGTCCCCGACACCGCTGCACACGCGCCCCACCGGCCC
>NW_021913832.1:0-1258 GCF_006229205.1 Suricata suricatta | reverse complement strand
GCCCCTAATGGTAGGACTTTGAAGCAGAAAACACTGCAGATGCCTCACTGCCACTTACTTTTCTAAAAAACCTAAATGTTTTCGTATGTTTCAAGGATAAGTTAAAATATTTGTAACAAACATCAAGTAAGGCATTTTCATTTTATTAAATGGAAAAAATTTTCTTCTGTTAGTCTTATATTTGTCATTAAGCAAAGAACAGAACATTGTTCAAATGTGTCTGTTTGCTTTTAATGTACTAATTATTTTAATTTGCTTATTTTTTCCATGAAAACCAGATGGAAGATCTTCCAGAACAAGAAAAAAATATAGATGTTGTGGATGAATTGGAAATACAGTATTATGAAGTCCAGTTAGAACTCTATGAGGTTAAATTCGAGATATTAAAATATGAAGAAATTCTGCTTATAACACAGTTGGACTCAATTAAAAGGCTTATAAGAGGTAAGATTTATACTTAAATGTATGTTAAAATGTCTAAATCACACCTTTAAGAAAATACCAAGACCATGTTGCCACGTCTTCTAAGTGGTCTAAAACATCTACTGAAATATCCTGAAGTTTCCTTTTATTTATTTAAAAAAATTTTTTTCCTGTTTTTTTAAAATTTATTTTTGAGAGACAGAGAGAGACAGCATGAGCAGGGGAGGGTCAGAGAGAGAGAGGGAGACACAGAATCTGAAACAGGCTCCAGGCTCTGAGCTGTCAGCACAGAGCCCGACGCGGGGCTTGAACCCACGAACTGTGAGATCATGACCTGAGCCAAAGTCGGACACTCAACTGACTGAGCCACACAGGCGCCCCTGAAGTTTCCTTTCAATTTTTGTTTTTCAGATGATATATTCATTGTTAAACACACAGCAAAACAAAGGAAAAGGGTTATCACAGCCTTGTTTGTATGCTGATGTGTATAAGTAAATATCAATTTCTAAACCAAAACTATATACTCTGTATAGTAGCCTCCTTTCATTCAATATGTACAAACCGTCTTTCCATTTCAGTAAGTTAGGAAACCATCAGAAATTTTAATGGCTGCACAACATTCCACAGTAGATACCGTGGTCCCTAGTTCTCACTCTCGCGAACGCGGTGTAGCGGGGAGCCTTCCTCTGCCCGTCTCTGCACGTGAGAGAGGGGTCTCCTTGGCCGGGACTGCTGGGTCAAGTGCAGATTTTACATCGTGACGCGCACCTGCTCACCCCGCACTAGTCCTCCGATTCGCGATTTTCCCTCGCCTCTATGTTCTGACTTTCTGAGT
>NW_021913831.1:0-1258 GCF_006229205.1 Suricata suricatta | reverse complement strand
AAATCATAGCAGTAACCTCTTGGACATCAGCCTTAGCAATATATTTATGGATAGGTCCCCTCAGACAAGAGAAAAAAAAGCAAAAATAAAGTACTGGGACTCCACCAAAAACAAAAACAAAAACAAAAAACCTTAGGCACAGCAAAGGAAACCATCAACAAAATGAAAAGGCAACCTACTGAATAAGAGAAGATATATCCAAAAACAGGTTAATATCCAAAATATATAAAGAACATCTACAACTCAACATCCAAAACACAAATGAAAAGCAGAGGACCTGAGAGACATTCTTCCAAAGAAGTCATCCAGATGGCCAACAGACACATGAAAAGATGCTCAACATCACTCATCACTCATCATTGGGGAAATGCATATCAAAACCAGAAGATCACCTCACACCAGTCAGAATGGCTAGCAACAAAAAGACAAGAAATAACGAGTGTTGGGGAGGATGTGGAGAAAAGGGAACCATCATACCCTGCTGGTGGAAAAGTAAACTGGTGCAACCACTGAGGAAAACAGTATGGAGTTCCTCAAAAAATCAGAAATAGAAATGCCATATGATACAGTAATTCCACTACTGAATGTTCACCTAAATAAAAACCCCAAAACATTCAAATTCAAAAGATACATGCACTCCTATGTTTATTGCAAAGTTATTTACAATAGTCAAGATATGAAAGCATCTCCCCTCTCTATGGCATTGCTATGTCAGAAGCAGCCCTGCTTCATCAACAGGTAAATAGATATGAAAGATGTGGTATATATATATATATATATATGTGTGTGTATATATATGTATATATATACACATACATGTATACACATATATATGCACATATAATATATACATACACATATACACATATACACACAATGGAATATTAGAATGAGATTTCTGGCATTTTGAACAACATGGATGGATCTCAAGGGTGTTATGCAAAGTGAAATATGTCAGACAGGGAAAGACAACTAACATATGATTTCACTTATATGTGGAATCAAACAAACAAACAAACAAACAGAAACCGACTCATAAATACAGAAAGCAAACTGGTGCTTGCCAGAGGGGAAAGGGGAGGTGCATGGGAGAAGTAGGGGATAAAGGGGTACAAACTTCCAGCTATAAAAGAAAGAACTCACGGAGAGGAAAAGTACAGCACATGGAATATAGTCAATAATATTGTTGTATGGTGAAGATGGTGACTACACTTACCAGGGTGAGCACTGTGTAATGTACAGAATCGTGAAATCATTA
>NW_021913830.1:0-1258 GCF_006229205.1 Suricata suricatta | reverse complement strand
AGAAATTATTGGATTTTCTTTCTCCCCATTTTAATATGGAGAAACTGAAGCATAAGGGGAGAGATGTGCTTATGTTTCAAGGAAAGGGAAAGGGAGTTCTTGGCTTTCCTGCCTCTTGAGCTAATCTTTAATTACCAGAACCTGCACCCTTAACAGATTTTGGCTCACCTCTGACTACTTGTCAGCATAATTCAATTGCATGATATATTTGGGGCCCGGAGCAGGTCGTGGAGTAGTTTTTTGAGTACAAAGCTCTGAACAACTGAATAGAGTCGATCATGCAATGTTTATTTGTATTGTTCAATTGGTTCAAGTATAATAGGTCTAGAAGAAGAATCATATTTACCACACAAATGAAATTCTCATTGTGAGTGCATTTCAGTGTGAATTTCCCAAACTGCCACATGAATGCTAACTCTGAAGAGAAAAGAACACCAAAGAAAAGCCAAGCAATTAAGCAATTTGGTCTTATTGTTTTGTTTGTTTGTTTTTTAAATCTGTAACTGGAAAAAGATTTCACACAAGTCTCTTACTGAGAATGAAAGACTGAGAAGTTGTGACAACTTTGGGGATTTTACTGAAGAGTCTGAATAAAGCTGCTCGGAGTTTGGAACAGAAAATGAAAAACAAAGCTTGGCCATTCTGCATCCTGATACCTTTTCCAAACCAGGTTGAGCTGCGAGGCTCTCTGAAGTGCCCGGAAAAGGCACTACAGTGGTTTTGGCATAGTTCTGAAAATACCTTTTTTCTTATCCTGCAAATGTCTGCAGCGATGATTTTACTCTGACTTGTCATCATCTCCATCACACTCCCTAGTTTTCCTCTCTCCTGCTGCTAATGACTCGGTGGCAGGCATTTTTTCACATCGCCCTTCCCCTGCCCCCATTACTAATTCATTAGGTGCCTTTTCATAGCTATCTTGTGGATAACAATATCGTCTTGGTTTATAAAATTCCCGTGTATAGAATATTTTATTCCATGTATAAAATTCCCACCCTCATATGTACAGTTTTCATAAAATCCTCATCTGGGAGGTGACTTAGAATAAAAGTAATTTATTAAGCAAGTTAAAAGCCTATGATTAACCTTGCAAAAAAATAATATTCAGTATTCTTATAGCATAGCCTTTCTGGATGGGAGATTTTGAAAATATCCCTGGCCTATGCAGTTTTGTTTTAGATGCTTTTTATTACATAATTTCAAATTATGGCATTTAAGCAAGATTACATTAATTTTAGTGATTAGTTTTTTAATGTTT
>NW_021913829.1:0-1258 GCF_006229205.1 Suricata suricatta | reverse complement strand
ATCAGGCTATATTGCAGACTGAAAAAGACCGGGTCCAGAATCTTGTGTATGGTACACTGCCTTTCATATTAGAGAAAGGGGAAGGAGATAGAAATACATATACGTATCTGCTTAGATTTGAAAAAGGAAACAACAGAAGAAGAAACTACGGGTTTACGAATGAAACAATGTACCTTGTTTCATAAGCTGGCTCTGGACCCGTGTAAACATTTGACATAACTGAAAACCAACACTAAACCGAAAAGAAGAAAAGCTTCCTCCTAACATTGAAAACGAACTGAAACTAACAGTCCTGCAAACAAAATTGATGGCAAGAATCTCAGAGAATTGTTTTAAGTGACTTTGAAACAATTTTGCATATTTCACGTTGGACAAAGACGAAAAGAACCACCAAATAGACCCTAAGCCGTATTCAGCGGGCCTATTGTTGCTAATCAGAACGGCATTGTTTTGAAGCTATTATATATACAAATATACACATTTAACCATAAATAATTATATTCATGGCTTTGGGAACCAGGGTTTTCATTGTGAGGGAAGGGGCACAGATATAAAATCCTGGAAATTAAGTAAATCTTGTCATCATGAAGGAGAATTGGAAACAGCAGTATAAAGGACTCACTTTATTCCTTAAGCAATTGCGTTAATGTCATTAAGAGCAACCGCAGCCCCAAACCAGGTCTCCCGCCTCAGGTCAGACCCTCCTCCCAACCTCCTGCGGAGCCTCTGGAACCCCCCCCCCCCACTGCCCCCTGCGTTCAGCTTTTCGAGCTGTAGTTGAGGTGGTGCTTCTTTGGATGGGTGGGGTGTAGGGGTATTTCCATGGCTTCTGCGG
Organism: Suricata suricatta; assembly: GCF_006229205.1. Lineage (NCBI taxonomy): Eukaryota > Metazoa > Chordata > Mammalia > Carnivora > Herpestidae > Suricata > Suricata suricatta. The sequence goes on along the minus strand of NW_021913829.1, from coordinate 423 downwards.
CCCCAAAGCCTGTTTGGAGGATGTGCCCGTGGGCCCCCTGGTTTTCCTGATGAAGGCCCCCAGCTCAGGCGCCAGCTGCTGGCCATGTGTGCTGGCCGCAGTGGGGTGGGACACCCAGGAAGCCCGAGGCCTCCAGGAATGTCAGTCCTGTGATCGGGCTGGGAACTCTCCTTGCTGAAGACCGGAAACCCCTCGGGCTGAGCCCTGACCGTCAGGACAGGCACGGTCCCTCAGTCCTGGTCAAGAAACAGGCCTTTGCTGTCCGCTTTTGGTTTTTTAAATCTGTTTATTTGTTCAATCCTCTTCTCAAGTCCCTTCAGCAGACCTGGCCTCACATGTGTTTTGCAGGCTCTGGGCGCAGTGCTGGGTGGCCGTGTCCCATCAGAGGCCTCCTTCAGGGTCGAAGCCATGGGCTTGCGGCGC
>NW_021913828.1:0-1258 GCF_006229205.1 Suricata suricatta | reverse complement strand
AATTCTCAGACATAATTTGTGAAAAATTTCAGTCAAACCCTCAGAGTTTAAATAATTACTTATAATAACTAATATCTATTGGACATTTTATAATTGGACATATTACTTTATCAAATGATCACAGCAACTCTGTGAAATAAACAGTATTATTGCTCCCATTTTATAAGTAAGCACACTGAGAGAGGCTGAGTAACACACACGTAGGAAGTGACTAAGCTGGGGTTTGAATCTGGTTCCAGAGACTGTGCTCTTGCTCACTGCACTGGACCGCTGTGCAAAGGGAAAGCTAATGAGATTTGTAGGAATACATTTAAATGTAGACGGCGGCTGGCACAGTCTCTGTGTCCTGAATCTCTGCCACGTAGGTACTGATTGGGGCCAACGGACAATCTCTAACACAATGGTACTAAGGGTTTTCTCATCCCTCAGGAAGAAGCTGAGCAAAGCTTATCAAGATAATGTTGGAGGAGGCCTAATTCAACTGCATGTTCTCATCCAACACTCTCAACTGCCTGGTCCCATGTTTAGAGTTTGGCCGGACTCAGAGCACACTGAGCCAAGCTTTCTTCTCTTTAATTGCTAAACCCATGTTTATTTGAAAGCAGACTTAATCCATGTATTTCTGATTACCCATCAGGACTCATCAAAATGAGGTCCTAAAAAAAAAAGCCCGTTTGATGTTCAAAAAATAATCCGAAGGCACTGCTCTTGTGAACAGGAAGCTCAACTTTGCCAAGAGTGAACTCGTCCCGCCCCATTCTGAAAGACCAGTATGGTCTGATATTTTATGGGATATTTAAACTTCTTTACTGTAGACTTGGCCCAAACTTCATCCCTCTCTTTTTTCTAACCCCCAATCCGTGCTTTTAGTTATTTAGCGTGTGATGGTGATTTCTGTCATCGGGGATGAGAACACTGCTAAAAATACACTGTGTAACTAGTAGCAATAAAAACATTATTTCCTTCATATGCCAATCCATGGTTTCCACTTTCATGATAGATAATTGTTCTTTGAAGACCTTTTACTTCTCTTGCTTAATATTATATTTTCATCATGGGTAAACCTATTAACTAGTTAATTAACAAATGTGAATATAATAAAGTATTAAACTTATAGGATATTTTTAAAAGTAAAGAAAAATCCACTAATTTCAACAGTTTTCAACTCACATACACACACATGTGACATAAGTATATTTATCCCTGAACCTCTATTTTTTTCCATATAAAAAATAACTATATATTTAGAAAAAAAAGT